>NC_133329.1:134054701-134354701 GCF_042186555.1 Aquarana catesbeiana
GCTTTCCGAAAAGCTTAGCTTTATGGATATTCACAAAATAAAGATATCACTAGCCATTGTGATTTGAAATGGAGCTGCCGTTAAGGCTGTGCTACATGCCAAGCATTTTATACATATGTAAATAAATTCATATACATACAATACATGTTTCAATGAATTCAGTTCAGCCAGCCTTGTGATCCTTGCACCACTTCCAGACAGTACCTCCAGCTGCAGCAACAGTGACCGCAGCAGAACTTAGCCAAGAACACACCATCAAGCTAAGTGGACCTTGATGAAGCAGCAGCACAGTGAGGCGGAAGGGTGTCTTGAGCTGCATATATAGCAGTTACATAAGGGGTTATTTACTAAAACTTGAGCACTACAACTCTGCATAGAAACCAGTCATCTTCCAGGTTTTTTGGAAAAGCTTAACTGAACAAGCTGAAGTTAGAAGCTGACTGGCTACCAGCTACAGCTGCACCAGATTCTGAGTGCTCCAGTATTAGTAAATCTCCCCCCATAATGGCAATCTTTACATAGGGAATGCTCAGGGCCCATCCTGGGCGGGTGTACGGGGTGCACTGCGCCCCGGCGCTTGCAGCTGAGGCAGAGGGAGGGGCGCCATCAGGGGGGGACAGCCCAGGCTGCTTTGGCTTCTGTATGAGGCAACTTTCTAGGTCTGGAGCCTGAAGGGGTGGGCGGAGGCAGAGAGAAGACTGGGCGCAGCGATCTCGAGCAATTAAAAAAAAAAGTGTCCCAAGACAAGCGGACTCTTTGTTCACTTTCGGACGCCATGCCGCCGTCGTGCAGTGATCTTGACAGTCACAGCTATATCGATCCGCCGGTGCCAGCCCTGTGCTTGCTGCTCACAACTGACACTTGTAAACGCAGGAGCTCGGTTCCTCTGTCTCCAAGCCCAGTGGCAGCACTGCTCTCCCAGCAGCGCACACAGAAGCCTTCCAATCCTATCCCATAACAACGGAGGAGGGGGCGGGCAGTGGCGCAAGTGGCGGAGGTACCTCAATCTGGGAATGGCCAGCGATTGCTCCTGTTTCAAAGTGCAGTCTGCAAATGACTGACTTCGGCAGGCAGGACAGGCGGAGTGATTTGACATGCAGGAACAGAGTGAGCACACTGCAGGCACCCTTTATCTCTTCTCCCCTCTAGTCTGCACAGCTGCATTGTGAGAATAAGTCCAGTGTTTCCTCTGTTATGGCCAGTGGCGTAGCGTGAGGGGGCCGTGGCCCCAGGCGCAACATTTGGGGGGTGAAATTCCGCACCAATGTGTGTCACTCTGGGCTCCGTTCTCCAAATTTCTATTTCATGTGGCCGCCCAGCCTGAGACTAAACATTGAGGCCTGGAGCACAGGGACACAGGAAATAGAAATTAGGAGGACAAAGCCAGCCCGAGCGTGACACACTGGCCACTGGGCGAATGGGCTCATGTGCTGCAGCAGGGTTGCTCCTGGAGTCCCGTCTCCACTTCATTGTGAGCAGCCGCTGTCTTCTGCTCCTCCTCCTCTTCTCCGGACTGGATCCATTTCCCCATTGTGGCAGCCAGTCTGGCAGTGTGACAGAGGCCGCAGAGCAGTCGGAAGAAAAGCAGGTGGTCACATAGTTACATAGTTGGTAAGGTTGAATAAAGACAACAGTCCATCCAGTTCAACCTGTTTAGGTGTGTGTGTAGAAAAATCATTTCCCATATCCCCTTATTTTTATTTATTTCAGGTACTTATATAGCACCGTCAATTTACGCAGCGCTTTACATATACATTGTACATTCACATCAGTCCCTACCCTCAAGAAGCTTAGAATCTAAGGTCCCTAACTCACATTTATACATACCATACTAGGGACAATTTAGACAGGACCCAATTAACCTACCAGCATGTCTTTTGGAGTGTGGGAGGAAACCGGAGTAAACGCACGTAGGCACAGGGAGTACATACAAACTCCAGGCAGGTAGTGTCGTGGTTGGGATTCGAACCAGCAACCCTTCTTACTGTGAGGTGAAAGTGCTAACCACTACACCACTGTGCCATCCACTGTAATGCCGTGTAGTGGTCAGTATAGGAATATTGTAGGTAGGTCAGTGTAGTGTAGTGGTCAGTATAGGAATATTGTAGGGTGGTCAGTATAGGAATACTGTAGGTAGCTTAGTGTAGTGGTCAGTATAGGAATCAGGTAGGTTAGTGTTGTGGTCAGTGTAGGAATCAGGTAGGTCAGGGTAGTGGACAGGTAGGTCAGTGACTCAGTGTAGTGGCCAGTATAGGAATCAGGTAGATTAGTGTAGTGGTAAGGTAGGTTAGTGCAGTGGACAGGTAGGTCAGTGTAGGAGTCAGATAGGTCAGTGTTGGAATCAGGTAGGTCAGTGTAGTGGTCAGTATAGGAATCAGGTTAGTGTAGTGGTCAGACAGGTAAGTCAGTGTAGTGGTTGGTGTAGGAATTAGGTCAGTGTAGGAATCAGGTAGGTCAGTGTAGTGGTCAGTATAGGAATCAGGTAGGTCAGTGTAGTGGTCAGTATAGGAATCAGGAAGGTCAGTGTAGTGGTCAGTATAGGAATCAGGTAGGTCAGTGTAGTGGTCAGTATAGGAATCAGGTAGGTCAGTGTAAGGGGCAGTGTAGGAATCAGGTAGTGAAGTGATCAGTGTAGGAATCAGGTAGGTCAGTGTAGTGGTCAGTATAGGAATCGAGTAGGTCAGTGTAAGGGGCAGTGTAGGAATCAGGTAGTGAAGTGATCAGTGTAGGAATCAGGTAGGTCAGTGTAGTGGTCAGGGTAGTGGACAGGTAGGTCAGTGACTCTGTATAGTGGCCAGTATAGGAATCA
The DNA here is from genome assembly GCF_042186555.1 of Aquarana catesbeiana. Lineage (NCBI taxonomy): Eukaryota > Metazoa > Chordata > Amphibia > Anura > Ranidae > Aquarana > Aquarana catesbeiana. The sequence continues at coordinate 134,057,511 of NC_133329.1, forward strand.
GGTAGGTTAGTGTAGTGGTCAGTAAAGGAATCAGATAGGTTAGTGTAGTGGTCAGATAGGTCAGTGCAGTGGACAGGTAGGTCAGTGTAGTGGTTGGTGTAGGAATCAGGTCAGTGTAGGAATCAGGTAGGTCAGTGTAGTGGTCAGTATAGGAATCAGGTAGGTCAGTGTAAGGGGCAGTGTAGGAATCAGGTAGGTCAGGGTAGTGGACAGGTAGGTCAGTGACTCTGTGTATTGGCCAGTATAGGAATCAGGTAGGTTAGTGTAGTGGTTAGTATTGGAATCAGGCTGGTCAGTACTATTGTAACTATTGTAGGAAGGGACTCGGAGTGCTAAAAGTCCGCAGGTTAGGGAGCGCAAATTATGTGCCTTGTCCCGGACACTGACAACCCACGCTATGTCACTGGTCATGGCATCAAAAAGAAGAGGCTTTCCACACAGCAGAAGACCGGGGGAGCAAGATACAGCCCTGAGTACAATAAGTCTTTACAATGTGTATGTGGCTCAGCTGTTTCTTCTAGAGCAGTGGTATCCAAACTGTGCCCCCTTGCTTGCTTTTTTTCTGGCCCTGGGCATTTTTTCTCCCACTATCAGCAACAGTGGGGCATAGTTCCTGCTACTGACACCGACAATGGGGCACTAGTCCGTTCACTGACACCCATAGATGGGGCATTATTTCTCCCATTGATACAAACGATAGGAAACTATTGCTCCCACTGATACCAATGATGGGGCACTATTCCTCCCACTGATACCAATAATGGGACACTATTCCTCCCACTGACACCAATGATGGGACACTATTCCTCCCACTAATACCAATAATGGGGCACTATTCCTCCCTCTGACACCAAAGATGGGGCACTGTTCCTCCCCATGACACCAATGATGGGGCACTATTCCTCCCACTGACACCAATGATGGAGCACTATTCCTCCCACTGACACCAATGATGGGGCACTATTCCTCCCACTGACACCAATGATGAGGCACTGTTCCTTTCATAGATGCCAAAGATGGGGCACTATTACTGTACACCACCACAGTGACACTGTCAGACTGATGTTTTGCTGGATAACCATACAAGTGATGGGCTCAATGCATCAGAGAAAGCCCTTCGGCTCTTATTTAGGCAAGTTGTCAGGCAGTCTGAATTTGTCCTGTGTCCAGTGGCCCTCTACTGGCTCAGAATGCCTTTCCAGCCGCAGAGACTTACTTCTGTGGTGAGAACTGCATAATTGTGAGGTAGAAATAACTTGCTCAGGGTTAACACTGGAGATTGCAGCCACCATAACAGGGGTGAGACAAAGTTCCCTGTCCAGGAAAACAGTAAGCGATCTTATCTGGACAAGATCTTTAGTTGAAGGGTTCTGAAGTGGAACTGGGCAAAGAACTGCCTTAAGAAATTAGACCAGCCAGATTCCAGGCCTCAGCAGCCAGGCCCCAGCAGTCAGACCCCAGGACCAGCAGCCCAGCCCCAGAAGCCAGGCCCCAGGACCAGCAGCCAGGAATCAGGACCAGCAACCAGCCCCAGGAGGAGCAGCAGCCAGCCCCAGTATACATTAAGGTAAGTAAAGTCTTCTAGGGCTGGGCCTGGGCATCAAAGCATCAAATATTAATATAATGTTGTTTATTTTTACTATTGTTCAGTGACACTCTATTGTAATCTCTCAGGAGGGGACTCTTTCTATCAGAGACTCTCCAATGGTCACAGAGAGGGCCTCTGTTAGATCGACCCACCTCCAGGATCCATTAGATCCCATTGCAGTCTCTAATGGGGCCTGGTGGAGGCTCTTTCTAACAGTGGCCCTCTCTGTGTCCATCAGAGAGACCCCCCTCCAGGTCCCATTAAAGTACTCTGCTTCTCTTCCTGTATTTGCTTATTGTTAAGAGATCATGGAAGGATCCCAGGGTAATAAAGACTCCTTAGGGGAGGGGAGAAGTTAGTAAGATGACCACACCCATGTGGAGGCGCCAGAAATATTTCTGCACCCAGGCGCCTGTGACCCTAGGATCGGCCCTGGGAATGCTAAATAGTTTATACAGGTTTTCGATAGAAATATCTATTATTATTAGTTGTAGGCCTTTAAAACATGTAATTCTTTCTCTGTGCTATTATTTTGATCATTTTTAAGCAATGTATATCCTCTTGTAATACACACAGATGATTTTACAGCCCACGCTAATTCCTACTCTCAACTGGCTGAAATCCTCTGCAGTTTCAGCAACTGGCAGCTGCAAACAAAGCCTCAGTAACCAAACCGCTTGTATGGGCATTTTTTTTTCTCCATCTTGAAATGAGCATTACAGAGTGTACCCTGAGTGCAGCAAAGTCTTGTTCTACTTTATCATTATCTTCTGACTTAAACCGAAGCCTAATCCCGCTGATCATAAACTATACAGGGCATTCCTATGTATGTGCTGGAGGTTTTTGGTTTCTGTGAAAGTCATTTTATTTGTATGTGATGGTTTTTTAAACATTTGGCATCTTCTGACTAAATATGCACAGGAATCACAGTTTTTTTTGTTTCCAGTAACCCTGTTTGGTGAATTAAGACTAGCTTACATGGTCATTTTGTTGACCTAAATTTAAGTGTACCCTATCCCTGTGACCTTGTATGCACCTTTTTTTAAATAAACCTGGCTCAGTGAGATTTAAAGAAAAACTGTAATAAGATCTATTAAGTAATCTTTTGGTGGGTTTGCAGTATCATGCGCTGTGATGTACTTATGCCAGAACCAGCGCCCCCCCAACCAGGAATCAGCCCATAGCAGCCCCGGTGCTGGGAGGGAGACTAGACTCTTGGCTGTACCAGGGGAGTGGTATCTTGACAAGTTCTTTATAAACTACATTTTTGGTTTTACTGTTAAAGTGGTTGTAAATTCAAGTTTTTTTTTTTCATCTTAATGCATTCTTTACATTAAGGTAAAAAAACATTCTGTGTGCAGCAGCCGCCCAAGCACCCCCTAATACTTACCTGAGCCCATCTCTCTCCAGCGATGTCCACGAGTGCCTCGGCCGTCCAAGACTCTCCTCCTTATTGCCTGAGACACAGTAGCATCACTATTGGCTCCTGCTGCTGTCAGTCAAAGTCAGTCAGCCAATCTGGAGAGAATGGGGGTGGGGCCGAACTGGTACTCCATGTCTGAATGGACACACGCTGCTGTGACTCGGCTCGGGTGCCCCTATAGCAAGCTGCTTGCTGTGGGGGCACTCGACAGGAAGGAGGGGTCAGGAGAGCCAAAGAGGGACCCGAAAAGAGGAGCATCTGGGCTGCTCTTTGCAAAACCAACTGTACAGAGCAGGTAAGTATAACATGTTATTTTTAGAGAGAAAAAAATTAGACTTTACAATCACTTTAAAAAATTGGGCATGAATGGTGATCAAATGTGAATCAAATGATGTATGTGGACTAAGTATGTTTTAACCACTGAGGTATAGAATGATGGAGCATAAATATCGTGTTTGCTTGGCCACAGGTCCCAGGAGTTACTCTAATCCTTTATATCTTACCCTATGTGACATTATTGTTTTACTCTTAAAGTGGTTGTAAAGGCTAAAGGTTTTTTTACCCAAATGCATTATTTGCATTAAGGTAAAAAAAAACTCATGTTCAGCCCCCTCCCCATCCAAATACTTACCTGAGCCTGATCTCGATCCAGCACTGTGCCCAAGTGCAGCATCGCTGCACGCTCTCTCTCTCCTTACAGGGACTGAATCAGCAGCAGGAGCCATTGGCCACACTGTGTGTGTCAATGGAAATGGACAGCCCAGCTCGGTATCAGGCCTGCACCTGTGCCAGCATAGGAAACAGTTTCCTATGTTGGCACAGGGAGAAGAGGAGGCAGGGGACCCTAAAGGAAGAGGTTTGGGGCCACTCTGTGAAAAAGCATTTTACAGAGCAGGTAAGTATAATATGCAATGTAAAAGCCAAAAACTGTACTTGCGCTTATGCCCAGAGTGACCCAAACATTACAATTCAAAAGAGTTCACAGAGGTGTCCTATCCTCAAAGGGGTTGATAAACTCCAGTTAGCACCACCTTGCAGCTCTACTGAATCAGTGGGCACTGGAAGCTGTGGATACACAATAGGAAAGAAGAGCGAACAGGCTCTGGAGCAGATAACCTTTTTTATTGAGTAAAAGAATTTAAAACCATTAATCTCATGGACATGAGTAGATACAGGCATCTCATCTGTTCATATCCCTCCTCGGCTGTGCATATCCTAGGCAAAGCTGTCTGCTGGTGTAACATGGAGGGGAGATCACCAAGCCCGAGTGCAGCCGGTGCCACGCTGCACACTGGAAATCTCACTCATAACAGCCTAAGCAGCCATTGGACAAGCCAAAGCCGCCCTCGCTACTACATAACTCAGAGGGCTGGCTGCTGATATGGAATTCGGTCCATTTCCACGACAACGCGTTTCAGAGGGAGTGGCGTCTTTTTCAACTCCGCGGTTTAATGGATTTAAATTCTTTTACTCAATAAAAAGGATATCTGCACCAGAGCCTTTGTGCTCTTCTTTCCCATTAAGTATAATATGCAAACAAACCTTTACTATCACTTTTCAAACACAGTCAGTGACCGTTTTGTGATTTTAGGTGATAGCATAAAAGGGAACAGATAGAGGTATAGTAGCTGCCTTTGCACAAATGGTTTTCGGAGACACATGCTCCAGCAGTGTCCTTTTTTATCTTTGCTTTACCACTTAATGAGATACCTATTTATTACAAGCAGGTTGGATAAAGAAAATTTTTTCAAAAATAATGCACCAACGGAAGGAGCATCAGACAAAAGGATAAAAAATCCAAATTAATTTATTACAAAAAAAAAAAACAGCCAATGCATTTTTTGGGGGTCAGAAAAACGTCCCCTTCGTCAGTGCTTCAGTTAAAATAAAAACCTTTAATGGACTCGAAAGAGCTTTCTTGTGTGAATCTTTGTAGGGAAGTTGCATACTGGCCAGCAGTATGTGCGTGAGCAATCAAGATTTTTAGAGTAAACTAATAAGAACATGTGGACTCTTTTATCCTTTGGTCTGGCGCTCCTCCCATTGATGCATGCTTTTTTTTTCTGGTAACCTGCTGGGGTACCCACTGGAAGGTTGTCTTGACTGTTGTGAGCAGATTAACCTGAGCCAGTGAGCTATCTGAATGTTTTTTTTTTCCCCTCTCACTACTTTGTATGAACTAACATCAAAGTCCCAAAGCATTATGGCACCTTCTGAATGTCATGACATGTTCTTTTTAAAAGTCTTAGGTATGTGAAAGAGTTCCTTAGCATTTAATAACTTGGCAGGTCTGAAACAACAAAAAATAAATCTAAAAAACATCTCTGCTGTCATGAACCTAGTGTTTTCCTTCTGCGCTCCCTAAGCCATTCATATTGATACAGTGCTGGAGATGAAGCACATGTACAGCGCATCTCTCACTGAGAGCCCATTCACACCAGATGCATCTGGATGCATTTTTGACTGCATTCCAACCATAATCCAGGTTATCCAATGGACATAGTTCACACCATTACAGTGCAGTGCATGGCAGGAAACCCAATGAGTATTGCAAAGTACTCATTATTTTGCAAGGTCTGCTCTCCTGCAATAGTAATTTTATTTGAACCAGAGGGGTAAGAGATGAGCATGTAGGCAGGCTATGACCTCTGTCACTAGAGCTGCACGATTAATCGTTAAAAAATCGCAATCTCGATTCAACCCCCTGCATGATCTTAATCTGGCATTTCCATGATTCAAGTAAGTGCAGAGCCGTTCTCTGCTCACTGCTGACAGCTGTTAAAAATAAATTGGGGGACAATCGTGGTAACATTGCGTAAACAGAATCACGGGACGCCTATCGCTCAACAGAAGTGACTGCCATTGGAAGTGACAGGGATCGCATGGGAGTCCCGCGATTTGCCACTATTAAGAATTGGGGGCGGAATAGCGGCGGTGAATGGAGCTTTAGCTCAAAGGGATGAACTTCGGTCTGTAAATGAGGTCAGTTTAACCATTTAAAGACTAAGCCTTTTTCTGACATTTGTTGCTTACGAGCTAAAATCCGTAGCACCTCCAAACATATTTTATATATATATATATATATATATATATATATATATATATATATATATATATATATATATATATATATATATATTATCAGTGACCCTAGAGAATAAAATGGCAGTCATTGCAATATCTTATGTCACACTGTATTTGCACAGCCGTCTTTCAAAAGTAATTTTTTTGGAAAAAAAAATACACTTCAATTAATTAAAAAACAAAAAAAAACAATAAAGTTAGCCCAATTTTTTTATATAATGCGAAAGATGATGTTATGCCATGAGAATCGTGATCTTTATTCTAAGCAAAAAAACTTACCATGGAGAGAAATAATAGCATTCAAAATTATCAGCCGTCCCAGCTTCATACATACAGTATTGCTAGTAGGTTACTTCATTGTTTTCTAATTTCAAAGCAATAAAAGTTATTTGTGAAAAGCACATGAGTATTAATAATATTCTTATATAGGTTTAAAGAAAAAAAATACTGCATGTGCTTGTCTTAACTTGTTTCTAAACCTCTACAGAAGTAAACATTTGCACTTAAAGTGTTACTACACCCAGGACCCTGCATTCACTATATCTGGTCTCCCACAGTACACAAAATATGGAAATGCAATAGTTTTAGTAAATATAAATAGCTAAATACCTTTTCTCATTAGCAGTTAGAGCAGTCCTGTGACTTCTATGAGTGTCTGGTTAAAGCTTGTAGGAAGTTTTCATTCTCCCCTGATTATCCTCTGAGGCTGCATGACCCCTGACCCTCTGTCTGGACAGTGCTGATTGGCCCTGTGCTGATCACATGCACACTCCCAAGAAAAAAAAAAAACACTAGCAATACAAATCAAAATGACAGAAGACAGGATCAAACAGCCTTTTACACAATACAGAGGATTAACCCCTTAGATTCCACAGTGAGTATAACAAGCATGCTTTACTGCATATACAGACTGATTTTACGGTTGTGGGTTTAGTAACACTTTAAGACTTATGCCTAGTATAAAAATACCGCTTCTGAAGCGATTGTGCGCTAATCTGATCCTCAGTACACAGCTTTCGAGAACCGAATGCGACAGTTCATGCTAAATTATCCAAAGGGAGAAAGATGAATATTAATCCGTACAGTATTTGTCCCCAAAAAAATTGAGTGAACAAGACTGTGCATGCTCGGAAACAAAAGAATACTTTACAATACATCACTTCTGAAGTTGTATTCTGTCGTACGAGAATTTTTGTATGTTTAGTAACCTCTTAATTTTCGATATGAGACTAGCATGCAAAAACAAAATGGAAGATCATTCCTCTAATGTTATTATTGTGTGTACGAGGCTTTGTGCTAGTTATGTAGTGGATATTGTATGTTTTTGTCTAATGCTGGTCACAGATCATACAATCACATTTTGGAATCATGAAGGCTACATGAATAGATATCATTTAAATGGATTTTTAGAGTGGCCCTTATACTACATGGTTATTGGTAAATCCAAAAGAAGGTTCTATACTCGGATCATAACTTGGTCACAAGCATTAGGCTAGCAGTAGATATGTGATGGTGGTTAGAAGTTCAGTTGGTGAAATGGGGTCTGCAGCATGTCCACAAAATGTACATCTAGCAGTTGTCTGTCAGACTGGTGATGATCATCTCACATCTATTAATAGTGTAAGGATGGCCATTAATAGGCAGATTTTGAGTACAGCGGACAATAACAGATCGGCCCAACCTAGCTGGCACCTAGTTGGCAGTTTCCAGATGGCTAGCTCATTCTTTAAAGTGATATTAAAGTCTTGTGTTATTTTTGTTTAAAAATAACAAACGTGTTATACTAACCTGCTCTTTGTAATGATTTTGCACAGAGCAGCCCAGATCCTCCTCTTCTCGGGTCCCTTGTCGGCACTCCTGACCCCTCCCTCTTGCAGAGTGCCCCCATAGCAAGCTGCTTGACACAGAGCCCCGGCTCGGCCCCACCCACTCTCTCTCCATATTGGCTCACTGACTTTAATTGCCAGCAGTGGGAGCCAGCGGCGCTTACTGTTTGTCGCAGCCAATGAGGTGGGAGAGTCCTGGACAGCTGAGGCGCTTGTGCAACATTGCTGGATTGAGATGGGGCTCAGGTAAGTATCAGGGGGGCCACTGCACACACATGTTTTTAGAACTACTTTAATCTCTTCCCAACATGGCCAATGGCTAAAAAATATGGGTGTGATGAAAGGTTTGTTTCTATATCTGTGTAGAAAACATGAAGATTGTCTCCATTACACTTTACAATGTAGGAGAATCTCTGCTTACAATAATGAGCACTTTTGACTGTGAGGGCTTGTTTTGTTTTGGATACGTTGGCCATGGCCACCTTAAATAATATAGCCGAAATGATCAGAGATCAGTTAAGTTTATTGTCTTGAATAGCATATGTATGGTCAAGAAATTGTTAGATGATAATTCAAGATTGTACATCTGCGATATTAACATCTGGAAATAAATCTTTATAACAACCTCAACACAATCTTGCACCTCCATACCGGGGTGGTGTTGCAGTCTCCTAGAACATAGATGCGTCTTGTAGCTTTTGTCTAACTCTTAGGAACAGATGACGTCCAGAAGACACTTCTAGAACTGGTTGCAGAGGTCTGACCAGCTTTGTGATTTGTGCCCAACAAAAGCAAATGAAACTGTCAAAAGAAGAGGGACAAAGACCCTCTCCAGATCTCCTGTGTTGGTATTGTCATGCCCACCCCGCTTCTCTTAAGAGTTACCAACACCAGACTGACTTTTGACAAAAGAGTTTTATCTCTTGGTATTTGGCTGAGGTTAGAGGCTGCTCAGAGGGGGCACAGCAGGTTAGCAGCTGTATTTATCATCTGGACCTGTAGTTTTGTGGGTCTTCTCCTTGTGACAAATACTTGAGTGTGGTGAAAAGGTTATGTCTACCTGTTTGTATGTGTACTTTGTGTATTTCTTGGTTTTGTATCTTAGAGGTTAAATAATGGCAAGCGCTACAAATAAAAGAAATTGTATTTCTGAAAACTAGAAAAAAAAAGATGCATTGTTTTTTTTAAATCAAACAATATTACATTTTTAAAGCTTCCAAGAAAACAAAACACCTTTTATGGTGATCGAATAAATTGTTCTGGCAAGGAAAGTGATGACTCACAGTTTTGTCATGCAATGTATTGGGGGAAAAAGCCACTAGCAGGATTTAAAGGGCCAGTCAGCCTACATTGTAGTTTTACTTCTTGTTCTTTTTATTTCATATTAATCTCTTTATGGCAATCACTATATATAAATATATATTAATAAGTACAGATGGACATGCTGAAGAAGCCTTCTGTTATGCTTGTGAATTTGGTGATATGACTCAAACATTTCTCATACATTTTTGAGTAAAGATGTGCAGGTCATGCAACATCAGGATTTGATTTTGGTTGCTCAATGCATTGGCGGTCAGATTAGGGTAGGCTTTGCAGGGTGGGATTTGGTAGCATCTTTGATCATCGCCTAGTGCTCAGCACACGTTTGTCAAATTTCTCCTTGAAGACAAGTGCTCTGCTTTACATTGACTTGGTATTGTGCTACACCATGCTGTAACGACCATGGACTTGCTTGTGTCTGCTTCTGCAGTAAAGTTTACCTGACGTGCTTCATCAATTGAGTGCAAAACAGTCTTTTGAATTTGTCTAAAACCACAGGCACTGAATTTGCCTCCTTATCCAGGCAGCCCATGTGTATGTCAGCCCTTATTAATAAAGATACAAAATAAAGCTGGAATTGTAGGGGGGAGGCATTTCCTTTGCATAGATGACTTGCTGTTTTAAATGCAATGCAGCAAGTGGTAAAGTGGGTCTTAGAGCTCATGTAGGCATCATTGTTTTGGCATGCATTTGATATGCACATCAAAGGGCAGGTCAGCAGATTACCATTTACTTTTAATGGTGTAATCTTGATTACCATTCTGAGGCCTGCTTTGTGTTCTCCTACAGCAGTAGGTTCTATAAAAAACAAATGATTTTGCTGCAATTTGCTTTCAAGGTCATGCATTTAAACAGCACTGTACTCAAATGCAAAAGGCATCATCCAACAGTGTCTATCCACACAAGCTTTTAAAAGAGAAGTATGGGAAATATATATTTTTTTAAGAATCATACTTACCTAGGTGGATGCAGCATCAGTTCGATGCTTCCTCTGTCCCCCGGTGACTCTAATGCCCCGTACACACGATCGGATTTTCCGACAACAAAACCGTGGATTTTTGTTCGAAGGATGTTGGCTCCAACTTGTCTTGCATACACGCGGTCACACAAATGTTGGCCAACAATTCCGAACGCGGTGACGTACAAGACATACGACGAGCCGAGAAAAAGGAAGTTCAATAGCCAGTGTGGCTCCTTCTGCTTGATTCCGAGCATGCATGAACTCTTGCAGGTTGGACTTGTGTACACGCGATCGGAAATTCCGACAACAAATTTTGTTGGCCGAAAATTTGAGAACCTGCTATCAAACATTTGATGGCGGAAAGTTTGACAGCAAATGTTCGATGAAGCATACACACAGTCGGACTTTCAGCCAACAAGCTCACATCCAACATTTGTTGTCAGAAAATCCGATCGTGTGTATGGGGCTTAAGGCTGAGAACCGAGCAATCAAACACCACTGTTTAGTCTGTTCTCAGAGCTCCATGAGCAGAGAGCTGTGACTCTCAGGCAACGCTGTTTACTCTGCCCCTCCAGTGCTCACTGGAGCGCTGAACAGTGGAGGGGGCGGGAGCGGCCAGCTCAGGCTCTCAGCGGCTCACTGAGAGGCTGAGCTGGGTGCCGGTCCAGGCATGTGGGTAGAACCTGACCATATAGTCGCAATCTTTCCCAAGCCTGGACTGGCTCTGTGACATCAGCTGACAGCAGGGTTCAACCCAGTGTCTGCTGAAAACCATTCACAGGAGTGCAGAACGAACTGCACTGCTGTGATCTATAGGAGAAGTACAGCCAAAAGCTGTACTTTTCCTTTAAGCTGGCTTTACAGCTGTACAACCTCATTCGAATGCTCAGATGAGAAAGGATCAAAACTATTCATCCAAGCATTTGATGGCACTTTCATGGACTTTAGAATGACTTTTCTTTTGCGTAACATGTCAATGTCTCATTTTTCATGGTAAAGACCATTGTACTTCCGGATGAACACACGCTTGTACATAAGATTTTTCTTGGCTAGGAGCTGATTACCAAATCGGAATTCATTCCTTAACTTTTTGTTTCACAAAAGATTTATTAGGTTTTTCAAAAACAATACAAAGAAATCATGAACTGGAAGCAATAGTACAATATAAGGCCACACATGCAAAAATCTGAGTAAATACAGTAAATGCAGTACATAAACCAAGAACATGAGTTAGGATAAAATATGCAGAGCAGCAATATGGCTAGGACAAGATACATGTACAGGTCTAGTGCAGTGAACCATCTAGAAACAGGAATGTTCTTCGCTAACTGTAAAAAGTGCTTTGATGAATAGAGGAATAAAAAAAGGAGGGAAGGTCCCTCAGCTCTTGCAACCACCAAGGCAAGAGGGGTGGGACGGGGTACGGCGTGATTAATGCGCCCATCACCTTGAACAGGGCTATAGGGAATTTAAGAACAGATAAAAAGAAAAGAATGCAAAACTCACCTGGGAGGAAAATAGAAATAAAGGGGAGGGAGAGGGGACCCTCATGGGCCGCATTCCTTATCTTTTTTTGATAAAAAATTTCCATCCTCATCCTTTGACTTTTTCACTCACCCTGCTTGAAAGCAATTCAGCCACTTTAACTCTTAGATAATCAAATGAACAGTTCCAAAATTAGAGTTTTTTTATTTAACAGAAGAGTTTTTATCTCCAGAAAAATGGAATATATTAGAGTTTTGGATCGAAAATCTACAGGTGTAAGGCCAGCATGGTCAACTTTCTTGATTATAGGGGACCTCAAGTGCAGACCCTGACATCACCAAAGGATCACACATTATATTCCATGACTGTGATGTTACAGAAAGCTTTTTTTAGAGACTGCAGATATTAAACAGTAGGTGGTCAAAAAACTATAAGCATGTTACAAGAAATAGGCAGGGCATGCAGACCTGCTTCAGAAGATGCTTGGAGACTCTGAACCTGTTTTTAGGAGTGGTTGGAAACCAGGGACATGCTTCAAGAGACAGGCATGGCCTAGAGACACATTACATGGGACAGAAAGAGATCACTGCTTCTTTACAAATGAATGCTCCCACATCTGTACGGCCTACAGCTCCCTTTAAATTGTAACGCATTTGTTGTTTCTCTCAGCAAAATCAATTATAAAAGATCACAGAAAAAAAGAGAAAAGGGTTGGGCAGCACAGAAAAAAAGGTTGAAAGAAATAAACAAAGCTGTTTAAAGTGGATCTTCACTGCAACTGAGCACCTCAAACCAAAAACACTATTAATTTTGAATATTCAAAGCAAACTCCTGCCTCCATTCATGTCTCCATGCTTCATTTGGTTGGGAGATCACTTTGAAAAACACCCCTAGCATTTCTGGCCATGGCCATCTTGAGTAAGGGCAAATGATTCATGTAGCATTCACTAGAATCCATCTTCCCTTAGCTCAAGCATGCATGCAGGAGAGTGGGCTTAGCTGAGAAAACCCTCCTCCTCTTCCCTTCGCTCCTGAAGACTCCTTCGATGTATGACATCATTTACCTAGGAAAAAAAACAGGAAGTAACAAAAGAAATGTAAAAAGAAATTTTACAATGTAAAAAGAAATTTTTACAAGTAAATGTGATATACTTTCCTATCTTTTTACTGATGAGGATTAAACATGATCAAAGTTTATTGGGAGAGTGAAGTTCAACTTTAACTACTTGAATACAGTCTAAATGATATTTTTCCTTATTTGGCTTGAGTAGGCACCTGGGTAATTAAAACACCAACTGCTGTCTGCAGGAGCTCCAAAGACCACAGTAAATGCCAAAGGGCTGCAGGTTTGGCACCAGGGCGTCAGATCATTTACCAAGATCCAATTGTCACTCAGTATCCAACCACAGAAGCATTGGCTGCCGACTATTGCAAAGTTTGAAGACTCCTTCAGGAGTCTAACCCCTCTGTTCCTTTTTATAACTTGTAGGCCTCATGCACACTGGACGTTTTTACAGCTACTGTTCTTGGCTTCAGGTGTTTTTTTCAGCAGCAAGTAAATTCCCCAGCATGTTATTCTATATGTCCATGCACATAGGCTGTTATCAGTGTTTTTTGTCCTGAACTACTGCATTTGAAGGGGAAAAAATGTGGACAAACATGGTAAAACAAAGCAAAATGCAGCTATCCACCGATTATGAGTGTTTTTTGAGCCTCAAACTTTCATTAGAGTTTAATTTTGCTAAAAAATAAATAAAAATGCTAAAAACAGCGAATGCTAAAAAAAAACAAAAAACAGCAAAACACTAACAAAAATGCTGCAAAACATGGCAAAACTCACGCTTTTAATGCAGCATTCTACAGCTGCTGCTACTGGCATTTTTGATAAGGGCCTGTGTGCATTAGGCCTAAATTTGTCCCTATTTTTGTTTTTTTACTTTATTGATAAAAGTACCATTCTACCATTAAAACTGATACAAAGTACCTAATTTGTTTCTCTATCTTTATAAATAGTTATTGTATAAAGGAAATATAGTAGTAAAAAAAACAGCAATGTGTTTACCAAATAATTTTTTTTGTGTATAAATTTGTAATAATTCACATACCTGTGGCATGGTTAGGGGATTTGTCCTTTGCCTCATGTGCTTTAATGCCTAGTAGAAAAGTATTTTTTCTTTTAATCTTCCGTATTTCTCCCTCACCTTATATACCTTAACATATGTTTACATAAGGTAACATTAGTTTATAGGCACATGTTCATATATCTGGACATCTGTAACATGTTTCCTACAAAATAAACTGAACAAAATGCATCTAATTGCTTCTTTGTTCAACACAGGTAAACTTAGAAGTGTTAGGTTAACCTTGTCAACTCATAATGTATTAAAGTAGAACTATAGGCAACTTTTTTTTTTTAATTTTGGATAGAGCAAAGGAGTGTTATAACCCCTGTCAGTTTTGTTTCTTGCCATCTGCGTCCCATTCAGGAGATTTACCTTTACTTCCTGTCCCATAGCCAAAACAGGAAGTGAGAGGAAATCCATGCAAATTGTGGGATTTTCTTTCTCTTTCACTTTCAATGATAACAGTAAACAGAACAAATAGAGAGGGTGAATCTCCCTAACTGCCAGAAACCATGAAATCAGGCTGAGACAGAAGTACAGTTAAATCACACTTGTTTAATAATAAAAGTGAAAAGAACAAACGTAGTCAAAACATAGCCAAAGTTCAGTAACCGGAATGGATAGTCAGCCAAGTCAGAAGTCAGGGATCAATGTAGTGGAACAGCAAGCAGGATCTGGAGCCAGAAGGGATGTCAGCAAAGCCAGACTTTAAACAGGAATGCAGGAGATAGTTTCTTGTGATGTGACCAAGGCGAAGGCAGAGCTCCTCTGGACTGGACGGCTTAAGTAGGCAGGACTGACGGGCAGGATCATCAACAGCTGAGTAACTGTGGAGAGAGATGGGAGCTGGCAATTAGCTGAGAGCTGAGCGGCCAGCTCAGAGAAGGAAGGGCGGAGCCCAGCCCTAACACTAACGGGGGCACAGACAGCAATAAACACCTGACAGGTTGTCTAATCCCTCGCCACTCTATCCAAAATGTGAAAAAAAAATGTTTTCCCTTAGTTATACTTTAATAATACACCTCCGTTTGTACACTAGACATTAATACATCTGTTAGTGTTGGTAAAGCTTTATAAACAAAGGCCTGGATTTTGAGTGCATGTGTGTGCTATCCTACTCTGGAACTGTATGCAATTGGCTGAAATGTAAAACTGGTTGTTATATATGGCCTGTGAAGGTCTGCCATCATTGCAGTCAACCTGTAACGGATTTGTCCTCTACTCGTGTCATCTACAGCGTGTGTATTTTCAGCCTCCTTCAAAATCCAGCTGGAGTCTTAGGCTTCAGGTACACACAGACTAGGTTGACCGCCGAGCGCGGGACAACGCAAGATCGTGGCAAAATCACAGAACATTTTTGACGCGTTTTGCAGTCAAAACGCTTCTATTCTGAACGTGATTTTCTGCATTCAGAAGAGGAAGGTTGAATCTCCCCTGACCGTAGCAGCTTCTAAACTCTTATAAAATCCTATGTGTACTGTACATGGGCACACAAGCTTTTATGGAGTCAAGTTTAGGAGCTTTTGGCAAAAAAAAACACCAAAAGCTCCTAAACTGAAGTTTAGAAGCTGTAGTGTACATGAGCTCTTACACCTTGTGAACAGGGACATATAGAATGGGATACTGCATGTTGAGCAAGCATAAGGTAACAAGCTGAAATACGCTCAAGTGTGAATGGGAGCTTTATCTAGAGCTAATGGGCTGAACAAAAATAAATGAACAGATTTCTCCAGCCACACAAAGATGGTGGATGGAGGAATCCCCCAATGAGACAGTTTAGCCACACTGATCTGTGATCCAGATAGAACTTGCAGTGCCGCTCTAAGCTGAGAAAAGATCTTCCCGTCGATTGCAGTGAAGGGAACATGCACCTTTGTACCATTCAGGGGTGTAGAAGTATCATCAGAGAAGTGTAGACGTATCATCACCGACGTGTATTAATATGTGAATGAATGTGGCTCCAGCCAGTGTCTCTCCAGCCACTCCTCTGACATGTTTCGCCCCACACACCAGAGCTTGGTCACAGAAGTTTTTGGGTTGGTGAGCGCCGTTCCTTCCTTCCTTTCTGTGATCACACTGATCTGTGGTTGCAGCCACTGATCAACAAAAGTTGTGCAACATTCCTATTCAACAGAAGTCAATCTAATGATTGACTTCTGTCGAACAGAGATGGCCACACGTGGAACAGAATTTGTCCGGTCCCTGCTGAAAGTAATAGATGTTGTTTTCTTTTACTTCAAGTGGGCTTTAAAGTAGTTTGTAAATGTTTGATTGCCTATACTTACCTGCTCTGTGCAATGATTTTGCACAGAGCAGCCCCGATCCTCTTCTTCTGGGGTCCAACGCTCCAGGCCCCTCCTTTTCATCAGGTGCTGCGGCAGAAAGCCGCTTTTCATGGGGGCACCCATGTGGGCTGGCTCCTGAGTCCATTGACACAGACAGCGCTACTCAGCCCCGCCCCCTGCTCCCGTGTCACAGCTTTTGATTGACAGCAGCAGGAGCCAATGGCTCCTGTTGGTATCAGTCTGTCCAATGAGGAGAGTGACAGTGGCTGGAGCCTCTGCGCTCGTGCACATCGCTGGATCAGATTAGAGTCAGTAAGAAAAAGGGGAGGGGGGTCTGGGGGAGGGGGGAAGCTGTGGGACAGAAGGTTTTTCACCTTAATGCATGGAATGCAAAAAAACCTTAAAGTAGGAGTCCATCCTAACACTAAAATCCCTGCATCTACAGACATCCACAATCTAACACTGACCTATCTATCCCTGTTAAGAAGAAAGGAGTATACATACCTTTTTTGAAGCCGATCCGACCCGATCCCACGCTGAGCAGAGGACATAGCTGACAACGGAAGCCCCATAGTAAGTCTATGGGTGACCTCACTCCACATTTATTTTACAGCCGTTGTCAGCTGTGTCCTCTGCAGAGCTTCTGCCGCTGGAGACCGGATCGTATCGCCTTCATAAAAGTTATGTATACTGATTTCTTCTTTATAGGGCTAGATAGGTTAGTGTTAGATCGTGGATGTCTGTGGATGCAGGTATTTTAGTGTCAGGGTGGACTTACACACCCCCTCCCCCCCCCCCCGTTTTTGGGTATTTTTAATTATTTTTCATACCTTATATGTATATTTTCTTCTGAACTTCTTCTGCCCCATGGCACCGTGGTGAGGTACGTCACTTCCACTGGTTTTTTTGGGCCCTCCTCCTTCCTCCCCGTCACCTTCTGGGACCTGTGTGTGTCCCAGAAGACAATTGGACCATTCAGGAAGTGCTGCACGACTCACACATGTGCAGTAGGAAACCGGCTGTGAAGCTGCAAGGCTTCACTGCCTGTTTCCCTTAGTAAGGTTGCCACGCCTGCACCCGGAGCCGATGGACGGGTCGTCTTCGGGTGCCGACATCGCAGGCTTCCTGGACAGGTAAGTGTCCTAATATTAAAAAGTCAGCAGCTGCAGTATTTGTAGCTGCTGACATTTTATTTTTTTCAATCAGGCTGGAACTCCTCTTTACAACCACTTTAACCTAAAATGTCAGATGTTTCCTAATAGTCAGCTACACTTTATATGAAATATAATAATATTTGCCAGTTTTTGTGAACACTTTGAGCAAGTTTGAGTATTTTTGTAATTCATTATACGTACAATTAACAATTTGTAAAATAATTTGGTCCTGTAATTGCTTTTATTAATTTGGTACTTTGGGCTATTTCTAATTCTTCTATTTGTGCATTGACTGGAGTGAATTCAGTTCTTTATGACAGAGGCCCTGTGTTGGTCTTTACTTGGCTTAGCAAAAGGGACTTTCCAAGATCAGTCCTTAATTCAGACAGTTACTAAGCCTAAACTTGGCTGTATAATTACAGATCTTCTGGAGCTGCTGTCTAGATCTCTCTTTTTTAGGTCTTAATAATCATTTGATCCTCTTGAGTTTTACAGATTAGCCGTTCTTTCATGCCGGATGAGTCAAATTTACCCAGTGTCTTGAAAAGCATTAACCAACGAGCTCACGATAAAAGGAGCTAAAACATATTACTTCGACCCAAAGTTGACCTTCTTGCAAAGCATTCATACATGTCACAGACAGCTCTGACTTGTTCAATGGAAATCTGACAGCCTTGGAAAAATGCCTTCAAGTTTGACTTTTTTTTTTTTTCCCCCCTTCTTGCTACTGTCTAACTATAGTACTTTTGTTTGCCGGGCTCATGAAAGCAGGCTCCATGTCCTGTTGACAAAAAGGGCAGTGACTGAAAACTCCGTTTGAGATACTTGAAGTCAGACTACTGTGCAAAGGATTTTTTTTTCCCTCTTACTCCTTCAGTGGATATGAAAAAAAGTTTTATAAGAAGTGTGAGATACAATACTTTATTATTGTTAGTAAGGAGTGTTATCTTTAGTAGTAGAGTGGATAAATCTCATAAAAAGTGTTCTATATCTCTTAAATTCAAGCAGATACAAAAGATACAAATGAATGCATCTCGGTATTCATTAATACACCATGACATTTATATATACAGGTATTTTTATCTAATGTAAGTGGTGTACGTACCTGAATTTGAGTTGTGGTTTCAGCCACTTGTAATCCACTGTACAGTAGAGCCAAGACTTGGGGAGAAGCAGCACAAGGAGCCAACCAGTTTTGCTGTAGTGCAAGGAGCATGCTGATGGGAGGAGAGAGAGCAGAGTGACAGAGAGGTGAGCACATCTGCTTCGTTCACCCTCCAGCCACAAGCTGGGGAGAGGGATGAGATCTGTATTATTACCTAACTGCAGCAGAGAAAAATCAGGTTTTTCTTTCCATCCAGATGAGGTTGTGCTGTTTTGCAGGGCTGTGTAAATCTGACGACTGGATGGACAGTACAGCAAATCTTTTGGCAGGAAAAACTGCTCCCATGTATGTATTAGGTTTGTATATTCAACTGTTTGCCTGGAGTTCAGGTTTAAAGGGATCCAGTTACCTGAAGAATGAAATTACATACAATTTAATACAAATTTTACATACCGGTATTTGCAGAAGCTGATTTACCAAATCTGCATTTTATATTTATAACCCTCTGTACTTAGCTGTATATGCATTGACAATTCATAACAAATTAATTATTTTTCTATCTGCTTTATATCACCAATCATCTGCTGTATGTTGCTTGCCATTTTTGACTTTTTTTCAGTTTTTTTTTAAGACATCGATGTGTTTTCTGTATAGCAGTGTTTAGAGCTCCACTCCAAAGTGCAGTCTGTAACTTGCATTATCTAGGGGTGATGAGTACAGTTCGAAACAGATTGTTTTGATGGGTATGAGCACTTCCTCTAAGGAGGACAAAAATGACATCTGTGCTCAACATTGGTATATAAAATGCCCTAAGGCTAGGTTCATACCTCTTTCGTTTTTCATGCATTTTAATAAGGTTGGCCAATAAAACACAATTTAGGCTTGGTACCATGGGCTTGAAAGCATACTAAATACATCATAAATGCATTACCATTGACTTCTATGGGCCTTAAAGTGATAAGTGATTGTAAAGTCTTGTTTTTTTTTTTTTTTCTTTGTTTTGTTTTAAATAACAAACAAACATGTTATACTTACCTGCTCTGTGTATTGGTTTTGCACAGAGCAGCCCAGATCCTCCTCCTCCTCTTGAGTCCCTCACCGGCACTCCTGGCTCCTCCCTCCTTCCAGGTGCCCCCACAGCAGGCAGCTTGCAGTGGGGGCACCTAAGTAGGTGTGCTCCCGATCAGCAGCTCTCCCTGTGTCTATTCACACGGGAATGTGTGGCGTGGCCCCGCCCCTCCATCTCCTGATTGGCTCACTGGCTGTGATTGACAGCAGCAGGAGTCAACGGCTCCCACTGCTGCCAAAAGCCAATCAGAAGTGCAAATCCTGGGAGAAGCAAGGCTCTTCTCGACATCACTGGATCAAGAGGGGGCTCAGGTAAGCATTGGGGGGGGGGGGCTGCTGCACACAGGAGGTTAAAACCTTGTGCCTTTACAACCTCTTTAAACTGCATGAAAACAGACCTAAACTATTTTCAAAAACTCACTGCAGTGCATTGCACAGATACATGCTCTATCTATAATGCATTGAGGACACATGCCTTTTATTGTGTTCTGATGCACCATGTTCCCCTGCTTAAATGCAAATTTTTGTAAACGTTATTGGGTAAGTGAGCGGGTAGGCAGATTTCACATTCCTGTGGAACCTGAGATGACGAGTGCGGCCACTTGCACAGTTTCCATCCAAACTCCCCTGAAATTTTAGACAGGGTCTGCAGGGGTAATGGAAGGGCCAGGGTGCATTTACTGAAGGTTGGAGCTGATGGTACACCATGGATACACCAAGTTCAGTTGGAAGCAGAGTTGATTCATAAGCCAGGTCCAGTAACAGCTGAGCAAGAAAGCACCGACTTTTAGGCAGGATCTGAGTCAGGAACAAACAGAGGTCAGCAACAAGCAAGCGGCAAGGTCGATGGACAGAATCTTGGTTGAGGTCAATAACAGAAAAAACAACAAACATAGGCAGACAAGCATCATCTGAAAGCAAGTCAGGTGGAAGCCAGACCAATAACGAGGTCATTATAAGTTTCAGGATCAAGAACACAGGAGAAAAGACTGAAAGGTCATTAAGCAATGCACCTGTGCAGCGCTTAAGTTTATATAGCCTGCTTGGCACCAGAGGAGGTGCCCGCATGCCTGTGCACATCATTGCTCATTGGCACGATTTTCTGACAGCAGAGATGCATAGATGAACAGATCTGAGTATAGTGTTTTTACACATTATGCTAACTTAGGTGCATGAATTCATTTTCATTTATAAGCAAAGTTTGAAATGGCATTGTGTGGTCTTCTGAAGCTGTCCTGTACAACAGTCGTCAATGGTAGTGCCGCAACCACCGTGGAGATTGGTTCCAGTGTCTCTGCCAACCTATGACTTATGTACATGTTCTTAATGATGTGGTCAGAGCCATGAAGGAAAATGTTACTTCCTACAATGTTTATCTCCAGATTCAAGCAGATTTGGCATTGCACATAGTCAATATTATTCTACAACCAACATCTGAAAGGAACAACAACAATGGTGACTATCTCTGTTCCTTGGTTTGGTTTAATCTCGCTGCCAGTTGTGTTATCACACAATGATGTCAGTATTTGGAAGTACTTTTATCAATGAAATTAAACGGTAGAAACTAGTTTAAATTTAACATTCAAGGTATTCTGTGTGGTAATATCTAGCCCACAGACAAGGATGAAGTTGACTTTCTATGACAGCGGGCTTTGGCTCTAATTGAACATGAAACACGCAAAGCACAGCAGCATAGTGTAGCAATTACCTTTAAATGTATTTGGTTCTTATTAGATACATTCTACTTCCAAATATCAAAGATTCAAAGATAAAGGGCTTCTGAAAAACTTGGAGCTGTCAGAGTCCCAGGATTCCTTAAACAGCTAGTGTCTTGAAGCTCTACACACGTGGTATATAAAATATTGGCTGGAAAACAGAAACCTTCTTAATCCACCTTGGCATTTGGTGTACCTGGAATAATGCATTGTGAGGGTATTTCCCTCACCTACAATTTGGTACATGTACAGAGCTTTAAGACCCTAGTGGTTTTGGCTGACCTGGAAATCTTACAGCTATGAGTTTTTGGAAACCCTTTTATCTGTTATGTTTGTAAGTACATTTTTTATCTCTCCAATGAATTTAATCTCTATAGTATGCTTGTGAGCTTAGTGTGTTTTCCCATTTAAACAGCACTTTTGGATACATTTTGGCATTGGAAACCCCCTTATTTTTCAAATGACAAGTTACCGTTAGGAACATTATGAAAATGAACAGTGAGTACAGAGCTCCCCCCCCCAGTACAGAGCTCACCCTCTGCACTCATCTGAGCGTGCTAGGGAAAAATCCCGGGCAAGGCCTGTAGGAGGAGCAGCTCAGCACTCCCGAGCTGCTTGACGAGGCAAACTGTCACTGTTAAACACAAAGGCGGCAGAGGAAGTGAGTAGTGCAGAAAACTTCTTCTACTGGCTTCTGTGTTTACCAGTAAGGTTGGTGATCACAGGACAGTATTGGAGGTGGCAGTACAAGAACATTTAATAGCCACTTTTTTTTGTCATATGTATAATTGTCATACGCTATTAGGTATTTGTGTAATTCCAAAATTTGGTACATGTTCTGTCCCCACTACACGTTTTCCTGTGCGTAGCTCAACATACAGCTAAACCCTCCTAGTTTGCAATAAGTCAGACTGAGTGTCATTTTGAAGCTTTATTAACAAAGAAGGGTGGGGTGAAACTTTTGAGAAAAAACAAATACAGATACATATAAACAATATATGAAATATACAGAAATACAATGAACAAGCTAGGCTGTACATGGCGATAAGTGATTCTCACCAGCAATGCTGTGTTTAGGGGATGCAAGCGAATGCAAGTTTTAGTCCAACATGTGCTCTGGTTGCTGGTTCCTTCTTTCAATCTCTAAGATGGAGTCTGAGTTCCCAGGATGCACCTGTTTCCTCTTCCTCAAACTGAAGAATGATGGGAACATTTGTTAAAGATGAACAGTTTCTAGTAAGTTTACCACTGGCTCCATCTTGTGGTCAAAACTGATATTGTAGGCAAAACAAATTCATTAATATCCTGTTGGAGGCAGAACAGTACAGTATTCTCGGCTTTTTGACTTTCGTGTGGGGTGCATAGCTGTTGACATTACACAGGGCAGCTTTTCCATGCAACCTTATACTTCTGCCATTGTGAGTTTTATGGGAGAAGAGGTGGCATACAATAGCAATAGTTCAGAGTGAGTGTGTCATTAGATTTCCAAAGAGTGCACTATGGCTCACAGGTGTGTGCCCATTTGGGGACAAGGTTTTCATAAAACTTGTCAGAACAACCTGGCTATACTAGTTCCACCTGAAAGAAAAAGTCACACTTCTGACCCCAGGCATGGTAATCATCCCTTTTGAAAAACAAGATACTCCGTATATGGACCTCTGCATGAGTAGGAACTTGTTGTCTGATGCTGTGCCATATCTGGGTTTTGGCAATTTGGGAGATGCCTATTTTTAGTACAGCAGTCACTCCCTGTTCCATGGTGGCGACACGCACTCCTCCATTGTATCTGTAAAGAGAGTTATGGTTGGCACCCATGCTGGACTTTAAACATGTCTACCTGCTCATATCCATTATGTGAGGGTAGATAGGACTAGTAGTTTACCATTGCTATTATATCTGTATATCTCACAGGCAGTGACAAAGACACTGCATTTTGGTATGTTCTGTACTTGCTGAAATGTTATTCTCCTAAAAATGAAAAGGAATGCAGCCACCAATAAGGACTGTTAAGCTACAGTATATTAAATTGTTCTTGGGTTTACTTCTGCTTTAGCTACATGGGCCATAGAGTATGCAATTGCTTCTAGGCCTTTGAGCTCAGGGGACCCAAGAATTGTTACGTTTGTTTGTTACTAAAGTGTTCTCAATTAATATGTGTAGGATTTATTTACCCTTCACATCCCCCATTCTTTTTATTTTCAGGACCTCTCATATGGTTATTGGAATATCTTAGTGCGCTGTATGAGATATGGTGGGAGAAGTTCTGGTAATAATTTGCACCAAGTGGCTCTGTTATGCCATTGGGACTAGCGCTAGCGGTGTAGTCGCCTGACCATTGAAAACAATTTTTCTTTTGTAGCTATACTTTAGTATTGAAGAGTTTCTAAACTGTCCTTTGGCCACTTAGCTCTGAGGAAGAGGATATACCCCTCAAAACACTTCAGCTCTTGTATCTGCTCTTGAGTGTTGCTGAGGCTTCTACATTTGACATCCATTTATTCTACTTGGATTTTGACTGTGGCACTGGTAGCACTATATGCCTTTTTACCACTTGGCTTTTGTGAGTATAATTTTGTGTGCTTTTAATTGACAAATAGTACTGAAGATATAGCACAAGGCTGTTGTTATTTTGTTGTTTAGAACCTAAGATTTCCCCAATCAGAAGAGGGCAGCATAACCTGAAGCGTTGTCTGATATTGTATTAAAGATGGTTGTGATCATCAAGTCCTTCGTCTATAAAGACTACCTGCTGTCTCACTCAAAGTTAGTGCTGATGTCTACCTTCTGATTGTTTGAATTGTGCCTGCATTCCCAATCTTTGTCCCTGAATGCACAGGGCCCTAAACACAGATACAACTCTGCACAGTGTTTAGTCCAGTCTAGTTGCAGCCTGCCACAGACTTTGAGAGGTTGCCTGCAGCAGGGCTGGACACTGCACCATCCCTCCCCGGTGTACCAAAACGCCAGAAGGAACGCACTGCAGCTGTATGGCCCCGTGTGCAAGTGGCTTAAATGTGGCTGATTGCCTCTTCTCTTTTTTCACCTCCAGTGACTGCAAAATAACATTTGGCTCCTCAGTTCAATCATGGCAATTTCTCTGGGCAATATCTTTGGATGGACATACTTTTATTTCACCCATGCTGCATCCACCTCTGTTTGCAACCTTGGGTCTTCGTGGGTCCAACTTCCATAGCTCCTGAGCCACACGTTCCTTGCGGTCACTTATTGGAATTATTGCCATGTGCATCCAGCCTTAGCTAATTTACCTGCGTTGTTATTTGTATTTACTCCTGAGGAAGTGAGCGTTGACCCATGAAACGCGTCGAGTTTAAGATGCAGTTTCATACAAACATGTCTTGAGATACTGAACTTTATATATATATATATATATATATATATATATATATATATATATATATATATAATGTTCTGTTATTGAATTACTGCTAATCAGCGTGATATCCAACTTGCATTCTATATGTTGTAATGAGATTTGTATTTATCAATAAATTGTGAACCATGTTTACCATGTATACAGGGGTTGTGCGTGCTGCACCTCATTTAAAGTCCCAGGACGTACTCATGTTTTTATGGATATATATTAGGGATTGAGGTGCACCACTGGGGGGCACCAGACCACATATTTTATGTTCTGAATGCGAGTAAACGCACCTGTTTTAAAGTAGTTTAGCTTTTCCATATTTAGGAAAAATTATTTGGGAAATATAAACAACTATTATACCTCCCAGATCAATTTATTGCTGCATTTAGGTGTATTTAGCCATGTTTACATGTGTTTAGCTCCGTTTAGTATCGCTAATTGAATCCTGGATGCACAGACATTTATTTTCCCTAAACACATCTAAACGCAGTTAAATGCATAGGGGTCGATTTACTAAAACTGCAAAATCTGGTTTAGCTGAGCATGGTAGCTACTTGGCTTCCAATTTCAGCTTGTTTAATTAAGCTTTGACAAAAAAAATGGAAACTGGTTTCTATGCAGCCTCCAGTTTTAGTAAGCCAATCCTATAGTGTGAATAGCACCATCAAAAAATCACTACATGCATATATACAGTATGCATTAAATTGTATGCATATAACAGTATGCATTAACATTTTCCAGATAACTTCTCCTACCTTGAGGCTCCTTTCACACTCGTGCGACTTGTCATGCAACTTTGAACATCAGGGTCACATGACAAGTCGTTCTCCATTTTTTCCAATGATAACCATTGATAAATGTGCAAGTTAAAGTTGCAGCGACTTCAAAGTAGTTCATGCACTACTTTGGTCCAACTTTCATGGAACTTGAGGGCCATAGACTTCAATGTTAAAGTGGAGTTCCAGCCCCCCAAATAATTTTTTTTAAACACTCGGCCGTAATTGTGTACACTTATACTGCAACATTTGGATAATGTCATATATGTGGTCCTTTTTAGTTTATGTTTAAATTGTGGAAAACTAACCAGATCTCGGAAGCAGGCAGGTTCCACTCTGCTGTGGGCACCTGAGCCCCTCTTCTCTTCATTTCCGGAATTCGGTGCAGCTGGCTACCCAGCATGCACCTCCCAATCTCGTACCTGCACAGTAATACCACTGCACAGTGCTCTCTCTTCCTGACCATTTGCCATAGCAATGGGGGCGTCAGCGTAAGTTCCTGCCCCATTGCTCTAGCCACCTGTCATTCAGGACATCCCTGTCTTCCCATTCGTACCATTTCCAGTCCAGAAATCATGCAAAATTTCGGTATTAGGCGATTCTCATGGACTCCTGAGATAGATGACACCGATATCTCAGGAATCCATGGGAATCGCCTAGTGACATCACCGCCTATGTAGCCAGAAGTGCTGCATACTACATGGAAAAAAGGTATTTAAAAGCAAAAAAACTATTTGCCATTGTAAATATAGAAGAGGATGGTCAATGGATTGATCCCAAATTAAAAAAAACAGGTGGGACTCCACTTTAACCCTCATAAGTTGCATAAAAGTCGTACCTGAATGTTGTACAATGCAACAGTTGTCCATTATCACTGGTCAAAGCCAAAGTCCTTTCTAAGTTGCACGCATCCAAAGTTGCGCCAAAGTTGCACTCCAAAGTCGGCGCAACTTTGGAGTCATACAGTACAAGTGTGAATGAAGCCTTAAAAAAACTAAACACAGGAGTGCCCGTGTGAAGGAAGGCCACGCCTGCTACATTATATGGCTTTATTCCAGAGAGATTTCCTATGTGTATACTGTGTATTGCACAAGATACTTCAAACATAGCTCCCAACTGTCCCTGATTTTGAGGGACTGTCCCTGATTTGGAACAATGTCCCTCTGTCCCTCTTTCCTCCTCATCTGTCCCTCATTTTGGTTTGTTCTGTATAATTGTATATAAAATGCTCTTTTTATTTTTCAAAAAGTTTTTCCCAGTGCAATCCAATTTCTAAATTGCTGCATTTGTACATTTCAAGAGCCAGTATAAAGGAATAATAGTGGTAAAAAAAAGCACTTTTGAGTTTAACTAATAATTTTTTTGTAGAATTCTCCTTTAAGAGGGGCGTAGCAGGGGGTGTGTCCCATGCCTACATACTTGTGCTAATAGGCGTCCCTCTTTCCCATTTCAAAAAGTTGGGAGGTGTGCTTCAAAGCACATTATTTAAGTGAGCAAATACTGTGCATCTGTTTTAAACTCTTATGTCTTTACAGTGTTGAAAGCAAACTGTCTTTTGTTACAGGTGGCAAAAGTAGAATATGTAAGAAAAAAACCCAAATTAAAAGAAGTTCTGGTGAGATTAGAGGAGCACCTGGAATGCACTTGTACAAATTCTAATTCAGATTATCGAGAAGAAGAAACTGGTAAGAACATTTTAACTTTCTTGTTTTTGTTGTAAAGTTAGTTCTCAGTGTACACCTACAATTTTCTTTAATTAGGGAAAGAGCAGAATTAATATGCAGTAATTAATATCAGGAATCTTCTTGGATACATGTGAGTGCTTTGCATTACTGCACTTTGTTCTTTACACAAGTCTACAGATAAAGGGCTAAAATAGCATTTCTAATAACCAATATTTGATATTGCTGTAAGGATTAAAACTGTCAGTTAAAGATAACTGACAGTTTTTTTTTTTAATACAGATTTCCTTTATAGCTTATGTGACTTAGTATTTGACCTTTAAAGGGTTTGTTGCTCAATTTATTTCATTATTGTCAAGGGTGATGGTAAAAAACTGCTTAGATGACCATGTTGCCTTGAAGTTAGCACCTGTTAAATTAGCCTTTGATGGAAGCAGGAAAAGGTAAAACTCTGCTAAAAATGGGCTTTTCTAAGGTTCAGCTGGGCAAATGGCTGATGTAATGACCATTCCATTAGATGAAGCATGGGAGGCATAAGCATGGCACATAGGAGACATAAACATGGCACATAGGTAGCATAAACATGGCGCATAGGAGACATAAACATGGCACATAGATAGCATAAACATGGCACTTAGGTAGCATAAATATGGCACATAGGAGGCATAAATATGGCACATAGGTAGCATAAACATGGCACTTAGGTAGCATAAACATGGCACATAGGAGACATAAACGTGGCACATAGGAGACATAAACATGGCACATAGTTAGCATAAACATGGCGCATAGGAGACATAAACATTGCACATAGATAGCATAAACATGGCACTTAGGTAGCATAAACATGGCACATAGAAGGCATAAATATTGCACATAGGAGGCATAAATATGGCACATAGGTAGCATAAATATGGCACATAGGAGACATAAACATGGCACATAGGAGACATAAACATGACACATAGGTAGCATAAACATGGCACATAGGTGGCATAAACATGGCACATAGGAGGCATAAATATGGCACATAGGAGGCATAAATATGGCACATAGGTAGCATAAACATGGCACATAGGTAGCATAAACATGGCACATAGGTGGCATAAACATGGCACATAGGTGGCATAAATATGGCACATAGGAGGCATAAATATGGCACTTAGGTAGCATAAACATGGCACTTAGGTGGCATAAACATGGCATATAGAAGGCATAAATATGGCACATAGGCGGCATAAATATGGCACATAAGTAGCATAAACATGGCACATACAGTAGGAGCCATGAACATGGCACAACATCTGACCTAAAGAAAATATGTGCATGCTTGTTGAGTTAATGTAAGTCACCTTAGCCCTGATCACCAATCCATGCAGCTGCCGCCTTATTGGAGGCTAGATACAGTAGATCATACACAGCTTGCTGAACACCGCCCACTGCGTCTATTACAGTGTCAGTCTCTCAAACTGAGGGTTCATTCCCATATTGGCTTGGCACACTATTTTTTTTTTTTGTGTTATGCTTTTGTTTCCGGTTTTTGGCTTTTTCAGTTCACAATAAAGCAGGGTATTAGAGTGAACTGGCACCACTATAAAAGAGGCTGCTTGCCTTATTTGGGACTTAATTGAGCACTGCAGCCAGGTTCAGGGGGTGGAATAAGCAATGACGCATCTTCATACAAGTAGGGTTCTTGATAACTACCCAGACTCCAGAAATACCTATTACTCTCAATAGGTGGAGTGTAACTCTGGAGCCTAGTGAGAGTAGTAAGAGTATTCTCACATTATCCTTGAAAAAGAGCCTTCCTCAACCACAAAACAATGCTTAAGGCTCGGTTCACACATACTGCCGATGTGACTCCCAGCAGGGGTCCTGTGAGTCCTGGTTCACTGTTTCAGGTCTGATTTCAGCCTAAATTATGGGCTGAATTCGGACCTGACCAAAAGACACACAGGGCTCCTGTGCAAATTCGCATCAGAGATATGTGAACTGGCTCCATAGAGAGTCAGTCAAAATCTCCTGCTATTGCGAATTGGATGTGGCAATTTGATCCAGTTCGCAATAGTGTGAACCCGGCCTTAAAGTGTATTTCCACTTTTGCATTTAAATTGGAATAACACCTACTTTATATTTGTTACATATTCCCATTCACATAGCATAACTTTAAGGCCCCATTTACACTTGTGATTGTCAGGCCACGAATTCCTGCAGAAAATTCAGTGGACTTTATGTGAACAGCTGCAGGTGGGAAGCCCCATACAAAGCAATTAAAGGCTGACAATGCTTGCAGCTTGCAACCATTTGTGTCTGTTTGCAAGTAATCGGACATGCAGCAATTATCTGTGGATATGCAGCCCATCCATAGGTAATCACTATATGTCCGATTACAAGTAAATGGCTGTGGATGCTGTCAGCCTCTCATTGCTTTGCTTGCAGCTGTCCATATAAACCACATTCCTGCAGGAATTCATAGCCCATGAATCGCAGGTGTATTTCAAAATTTCTGTTTACCTCTTTACTTGCTGAAAATCTTTAGATTTCTTTCCCAGGCCAATTTTCAGCTTTCAGTGCTGTTGCACTTTGAATGACATTGCGTGGTCATGCAACACTGTACCCCTATGAAATTTGCATCATTTTTTTCACACAAATAGAGATTTCTTTTGGTGATATTTAATTACCACAAGGTTTTTTTTTTGTTTTTTTTTTTTTGCTAAATAAACGGAAATAAATGAAAATTTTGAAAAACAAAACATGTTTTTGTTATCGAATTTTGCAAATAAATAATCTTTCTTCATAAATTTAGGCCAAAATGTATTCTTCTCCATTTCTTTGGTAAAAAATAACCCAAATCAGTGTATATTATTTAGTCTGTAGGAAAGTTATAGAGTTGACAAATGATGGTGTACAGTGAGGGAAAAAAGTATTTGATCCCCTGCTGATTTTGTATGTTTGCCCACTTACAAAGAAATGATCAGTCTATAATTTTAATGGTAAGTTTATTTTACCAGTGAGACAGAATAACAACAAAAATATCCAGAAAAACGCATTTCAAAAAAGTTATAAATTGATTTGCATGTTAATGAGTAAAATAAGTATTTGATCCCCTATCAATCAGCAAGATTTCTGGCTCCCAAGTGTCTTCTATACAGGTAAAGGGCTGAGATTAGAAGCATTCTCTTAAAGGGAGTGCTCATAATCTCAGCTTGTTACCTGTTTAAAAGACATCTGTCCACAGAATCAATCAGATTCCAATCTCTCCACCATATCCAAAACCAAAGAGATGTCCAAGGATGTCAGGGACAAGATTGTAGACCTACACAAGGCTGGAATGGGCTACAAGCAGCTTGGTGAGAGGGTGACAACAGTTGGTGCGATTATTTCTCAACTTGAAGAAACAGAAAATAACTGTCAATCTCCCTCGGTCTGGGGCTCCATGCAAGATTTCACCTTGTGGATGTTCAATGATTGTGAGAACTGTGAGGAATCAGCCCAGAACTACATGGGAGAATCTTGTCAATGATCTCAAGGCAGCTGGGACCATAAGCGCCAAGAAAACAATTGGTAATACACTACGTCAAAGGACTGAAATCATGCAAGGTCCCCCTGCTCAAGAAAGCACATGTACAGGCCCATCTGAAGTTTGCTAATAAAAATCTGAATGATTCAGAGGAGAACTGGGTGAAAGTGGTATGGTTAGATGAGACCAAAATCAAACTCTTTGGCATCAACCCAATTCGCTGTGTTTGGAGGAGGAGGAACGCTGCCTATGACCCCAAGAACACCATCGCCACCGTCAAACATGGAGGTGGAAACATTATGCTTTGGAGGAGTCTCTCTGCTAAGGGGACAGGACAACTTCACCGCATCAAAGGGACGATGGACGGGCCATGTACCATCAAATCTTGGGTGAGAACCTCCTTCCCTCAGCCAGGGCATTGAGAATGGGTCATGGATTGGTATTCCAGCATGACAATGACCCAAAACACAAGACCACAGGCAACAAAGAAGTGGCTCAAGAAGAAGCGCATTAGGGTCCTGGAGTGGTCCATTGTGGTGGGAGCTAAAGGTTCGAGTTACCAAACATCAGCCTCAAAACCTTAATGACTTGGAGAGGATCTGCAAAGAGGAGTGGGACAAAATCCCTCCTGAGATGTGTGCAAACCTGGCGGTCAACTACAAGAAACGTCTGACCTCTGTGATTGCCAACAAGGGTTTTGCAACCAAATACTAAGCCATGTTTTGCAAAGGGGTCAAATAATTATTTCACAACCTACCATTAAAATTATAGACTGATCATTTCTTTGTCAGTGGACAAATGTACAAAATCAGCAGGGGATCAAATACACTGTATATACAGTAAATCTGAAAATTGATAAAACCCCCTATATCATACTTGAGGCACGAAAATAGCAGGACTGTACAAATACCTCCAAATGACCTTTTTGGAAAGTTGACAGTCCAAGGTATTTTGTAAGAGGCATAGCAAGTTTTTTGTCACAATCTTTGGAAAATGAAGAAATTAAAAAAAATGTTTTCTTAAATTTTATTTTTTTACATGCCGTCACCTGGGGCAGTACAGCATCATATAACTGGTATGGCGGTGATCGGGAACACTGACCAGTGACAGTATGTAAAAAAATAATAATAATTATAATTTTTTTCAAGTTTTCTCCATTTTTTTAAATTTAATTTTTTATCACATTTTCTTTTAAAATACCGTGACCAGAGCAACACAGTGTTACCACAGTAATTAGGATTTTTTTTAGTGATCAGGATTTTTTTTTGTTACACATTATGATTGCTTATACCAAATAATTTAATTGGTATAGGCCAGTGATGGCGAACCTTGGCACCCCGGATGTTTTGGAACTACATTTCCCATGATGCTTAACTACACTGCGGAGTGCATGAGCATCATGGGAAATGTAGTTCCAAAACATCTGGGGTGCCAAGGTTCGCCATCACTGGTATAGGCAAACATTTTTACTGAATTAAACGGATTCATTGAGTGAGTATTGTTGTGATTAGCTGTAATTGGCCAGATCTAATCACATGGTACAGATGGGCTGTGATTGGCCCTGTCTGTACCATGTGATCACTGTGACCAAACACAGCTAGCCACACAAATGTACGCAATGAATGGCATTAAAAGAAGTCATTCATTGTTTACAATTGTTACGTGATCTAATGTGATTGATCACACGGTACCGGCAGCAGGCCAGTACAGTGATCTGTCATCAGCTGTATCTGGTGGAGGCATGTTCCGTGAGCATGTCATATAACGTCCACCTGAAACGACAAAAGTCCTGCCTGGCTGTCATTTTGCAATAGGCCAGGCGGGAAGTGGTTAATGATCAGTGTGGTGCCTTCTTACAATGTTGGTTAGTAAACTGCCTTCTTGCACTGGAAGTCAGTGGGCAAGTGTCCACTTACACTATTGGTAAGTGGAAAAATGTTCCCTTACATAAATGATTAGTAAAGGATTGCCCCTTTACATTGGTGGTCAACATAGAAGTGTGTTTACATTGGATATCAGTGGAAAATAGCACTCTTCCATCCTTGGTCAGTGTAGGTTGTGGCTTTTACATTGGATATCAGTGGAAAATAGCACCCTTCCATCCGTGGTCAATGTAGGTGAGAGATCATTCCACCATTGCTCACTGTTCAAGGAACCCCTTACCAACATCTGAAGGAACTCTAGGGTTCCAAGGAACCCTATTTAAGAATTCCTGGTCTCAGCCTTAGGAAGCATTTAACCGACAGGGATTTTTACAACTTAACTTAAAAGTTTTTTTGTACCTATAATATGTAAAACGTATGCTCTTATAAAAAAAGTATCCTAAAAGTTCATCTTTAAAAGGTATTCAACCACCCAAAATGTAGTTGCTTCGAGTGTCATCATGCCTTGTACCATGGCCACCCCCCCTGCCTTTTGTGTACCTGAGTTATCAGGATTCGTGTGAACCATGGAGGTTCTATAAAGACTGCAAAAGAACTGTATATGTATATCTTCTATTCTAGATAAACATGTTATCTTAAAAATACAATCATAGGTGCTTAACTCTTAATAATTATACACATTTTCAGTTTTTGTTTGCATTCAGATAATCTTGTATTCTTAAAATTCTGGTATGCAATAGCCCTTTTAATAATGTACATGAGTTTGACTTAGTCAAGGTCATTTCTCTAAGAATGACTGATTGTGATCTTCATTCAGGCTGGTGTTGTGGAAATCTCTACTCAGTGCTGTTATCATTTGCAGTCTAACAGCTGCCAGTCTCAGGCAACCCTTAGATTAAATTTATTGTAGGAGCCTTGCACTGTATTTTATATTTAAAAGGAGTTGCCTTCTCAGTGTAGCGGTCATGCATGGCACAGTAACTTGGGTGGCTTTTGAAACTGTATACCCTTGTGTACCTGTCTTTGTCCACAGAAAGCTAGCCAGTATTAAGCCATCTTCAGTCCACGGACCATTCGGAAATGGGTGGGGTAGAACACTCACATGGGAACATGACTACTAGAGGAGTCTGTTTTTTTTTTTTTTTTTTCCTTTAATTTTTGAGAACTTGACACCTGCAATACATTTTCTTACAACATTCAAAAAACTTTAAAAAACAAATGCTGTTGGACTACCTTTCCTGTTACACATCTAATGCCCAACTCCAGTCAATTTTTTTTTTCCACCTGTGCCTCTTTTAGGAAGGTTTTCCCATAAGACCAGAAGTGATGGGATGTCTCTCCAAAAGGGAAAAAATAGACACAGTTTTAGTAGAGTGAGGAAGTGTTAGAACTTCTGATAGTATTTTATTGCCGACCATGCTTTTCTTTCCTGATGACTTCTGCACCCCTCATTTTCTGCATGAGCTTCACATGGGAGGAGGGGGAAGAAAATCTTACCAGTGATCTTAACACTATCCATCTTAACACTATCCAAAAAATATATATATAATTAATATCATATTATATTATATTCAACCATGTTTGTTTGAATTGCTGCTTTAAAATGCTACAATTTATTAAGGCCACACATTGAAGCATATTTATGACCGTATTTGTTATACCTTTGTTATGGATCTTATGATACTTTTTAAAGTGACCTTGATTTCACTTTATATTTTCTCGACTGACGATAATAAAAATGTATTAAATTAACGCTCATTGATTGTGCCTTTAAAATTTGAATCTGTTCCCCAATTTTCAATGAAGGGGGCTTAATTTTTCTTCAGGCTCTTTTCCACAGGTTGAAGAAAACTGGAGCACCCTTTTATTGAAAAAAAAAGGGGAAATGGATTTCCATATTAACAATATCAATGGTAGTTTCATACATTTTTGTGATATGTTGAGCCTGGACAGTGTAAGGTGGTGACAGGGTCACTTTAAACTGTTTTTAAACCATACGTTTTTGTAAAGACGGATCAAACTAGTAAACCAGTGTGTTTCAGGAAACTGCCTTTTTAAAACACATATTTTCTTGACTGAATAAAATACGTTTCCTTAGGCCTTTTCACCAGCCCTGCCCTTGTGTTAACAGGAAGGCCTAGGGAAACAGGTAAAAAACGGAAGCGAAAAAAACTAAAGCCTGCCTAATACCCAACTGGAAATAATTTTTCTCGGCAGGTAGGAACTCTGAAAAATAACCACCAGCAAAAAAAAAAAAAAGATTAAAAAAAAAAACTTCCCCAAGCTTTTAATCATCTGTTTATCACGTCAACACAATCACTTGTTAAAATTTTGACACTGT
Source organism: Aquarana catesbeiana (assembly GCF_042186555.1). Taxonomy (NCBI): domain Eukaryota; kingdom Metazoa; phylum Chordata; class Amphibia; order Anura; family Ranidae; genus Aquarana; species Aquarana catesbeiana. The sequence continues at coordinate 134,092,232 of NC_133329.1, forward strand.
TACCTTAAGGCTTCAAACAGATTATATATGATTGGCTTTCATAATTCTACCTGCTGGAATTTTTTTTCTTCAAGCTACACATCACCATGAGCATCTCGCATTCCTCGGCTGTCTCCCTATCTCACCCCTCCTGTGTGTGTGTGTATTTTTTTTATTTTTATTTTTTTACAATCCTTGCGCTTCAGCTTAACTGATCTGGAATGTGCCTCTTTCTATGCAAATTATTTTTATTTTGGGGCTTACAATGCATGAATGGTTTGTTTTGCAGGAAAAATTCTGATGGATTGTAAATGGTAACTGGAAAAATATTCAGCTTTGTCATTCCACAAAATATGTATTTATGCAATGCTCAGTTTTATTGTGAAAAATAAATAGCAATGTTGCCTCCAAAAACTGCCAGCCACAGATCTGTTTAGTACAACTGATACATTTCAGGTAGTGTACATTGTAACAAATATTACACATTTTGTAGATACAGAAGCTAACTGTAGAAACTGACAGAAGATGTTTCATTACAATTTCTGGATTCCTTTAGAAGGAGTCCAAAGTTCCTGAGAGGCTTGCCTTTACCATACTTACCCGATCAGTTGTAGTATGGTCATAAGAAATACAGTACCATTGACCAGTGAATAGTCTTTGAGTTTATCTCATCAAACATTAAACTTCCATTAAACGTAAGTGATATGGAATTTTATGGATAGGCAACTCCTATCCTCATATTGATTAGCGGTTCCAAATTAATAATAACAACTGCAGTAGTGAACAGACACAAAATATAGACTCTGCATCTTTCCAAATAACTTTTCTGCTTTATTATACCGCAATTGAAGGTTTTTTTATACACATGAGTATGTAGGTATCACATTAATTTTACAATTGTACATTTATGGTAACAAGGGGCGTAAGATAGACAGACTAATTCTAATCAGGACTCGAAATAATGCAGACATGTAATGAAAACATTATTAGTGCCGTGTGCACAGTGAGGGCAGTGTGCAATACATACAAAATAGAATACAATTATATACAGAACTTACAAATTTCCTTTACATAAGGCAGATTGCTGGGCTGCTATATTCCGAACAACAAGTTATCTGGAACTACAAGTGTTAAATGGGTTTACAGATCAGGTGTGCTAGGCCTTGTGCATACCTTTATGTGGTTATGATTCTCCTTCTGCTTGTTTGATGTTTTAGCAAATAATCCAGAAAATGTGTTATTAACTTGCTTCATTGTGCCTTGTAGTAGCAGAGTGGATCTAACATAACATAATCTGCTACTTAGTTATCTGTGCATGAAATGGTTTAGCTTACTTGAAAATTGGCTCTGATTTATTTGTGCCAGGGTTGGACAAATCCTCAACCATTGGGAAATGTTGGGACTAGTTTTCTAGAGAATTTTCTGAAGTTGCAAATTGAAACACTTTTCTTTGGCTTTAAAAAAATGCCAGCAGCTACTACATTGGCCAGTGTGCTTTGGAGTTCAACAGAAACGTGTCCACGTCTGTTACAAACCTTATTCTATATGAAAGTTAAAACACTAAATTTGCTTGCCCGTGCTTTAATAATTTGGCACATGATCAATTTATATACTTTAGTGTAAAGAACAAGTTAGATGGGTGGTCCAGGTGTGTGTCTTATCTGTGTTTGTTATTGGACTCCCAAGTTTAATGACTTGGTTTCTTGCACCAAATTTAAAGTGATTGTTCTGAATCGATTGAATCTTAAGATGCATTGATATACGTGGGGTGGTAGTTTTTAATACAAGCCTGTGATTAGGTTTTATTAAGTTTGGGAATTTCCCTATGTTTTTGAAGGACTTTCTTACATTTGACTGGGAACAAAGAGTTGAGTTGTGTGTGTTTTTGGGCTTCAGTAGGCCATTCAGCTATTGTATCTCCTTGTGTAGTAGCGGAACTGACTGCTCAAAGCATGCAACGCTCCATGTTTTGCCATACAAATCTCTTAATGACTGCTTTTGTGTTCTTAAATGTTCAAATATTTGTTTAAGAGGAAAAAGAGGTTTCCAGTCAGACGTATGTGGAAATAGATTGTGCTGTTGAACTGAGCTTGGTGTAGCCTTAATGGGTGAAAATACAGTTTTTTGTTTTTTTTTAAATCCCTTGATCTTGATTCTAATGAAGCCTGAAGGAATGAAAAGGAAGTCTAAATTAAATATGGATTTACATTTAGTCATGTGGTAAATGTGGGGATCTGGCTGTTGAAATGAGAAATATGTTGTGGTTGACAACTATCTTTAGCCCTAATCCAGAGTGTTCCTTGGATTTTATAGTATCAAGAAGCCCCTAGAAAATCATTAGATCGGTTCATATGCTAAATTATGAGTTTGCGTATACTTTATAGAACTGATAGCTGGCCTTGGGACAGACTTGGAATATTGTAGTGGGGATACATTTTTAGTTTGCTTGGGAACACTTTACAACTCCAATTTAATAGGTCCTGTTTGTGGTCAGGCAATGGAAACTCTCTTTCAGTACGTCAAAGGCACCATGTATGACATTGCAGTTGGTATTTTACAGCTATGCTTCTCAGCTGATTATGTGTTTTTAGCACACGAGGAACCTTTTAGTTGAGAGAAAAAAATCAGCAGAAATAAGATAGACGATGATGATTTTGGAATTTAAAGCAACCCTGTTGGGTTTAAAAAAGCTTGGGAATAACAGTCCCTGCATTAGTAGAGGGATTGCACTTGCTTATCTCGTGGCCCTTGTCTCCTGCCTCCCTCACGTTCCAGCCATGTGGCCTCTGCATTCGAGACTTCCAGGAGTGTCGGATGTGCATTTCACCTGCCATATTCAGTGGTCTTGTTCTCTGACCTTTATGTTACTGTTGAGTGCTGTAGTAACGTAGAGGTCGGAGAACTCCCCTAGCAGTATCAAATGCCAAACAGTTTTGCAGAGGTTGCTGCTCTGTATCGGAGAAAAAGTAGGAGATGTGAGTTGCCGATGAGTTAAGTGCTCTCTAAACACATTTTTAGTAAAGCAGTTTGGGGGAAAAGGTATGCATAATCAAATTTGAAGTATTATGTAGTCCTGTCTAGGTGTCAGCAGCAGGTGTTGTAAAGTAGTTGGAGTATGTGATTAAACTCACTGAAATAGAAAATGACAGCTTTACTGAACTATAAACATACTGTAGGTACAAAACTAAATTAAAAAAAATACATTTTTTAAATTTAAAAATGTGTTCACAGTCACAATGAATGGAAAAAAAGTGACTTGTAACAGTGAAAATCGTCATACTGTATATATTTTGTGGACTAGCTGAATATGTTTTCAATTTACGTAACTTTTCTTTTCTGTGGCATAAATTATATTGAAGTATAATAGGTGTTTTCTTTTTATTTACAGATGTAAGGTGAAAATAAGCTGGAAGGAATCATCTGGGACTTGGATGTACACACTTTGTTACATTCCTGAATCTTCTACGTATGGTGCTTTTATAGACTTTTTTTTTTTCTGTTTCTCTTTTTTTTTTTTCTTTTTTTTTTTTTTTTTTGTTTCCTTGTGTGGAAAGACAGGATTAGGAAAAAAGAACAAAAATAAGAAAATAAAAAGGTTCAAAGGACACTTTGTGAGAACAAAAGAACAATGTACATTTGTGTATTGTGACATCAAAGCAAGTATTGTAGCATTCTTAAACAGAAGAGACGCTTCCCCTTGTCAGAAAACTGCTGCAATCAAACAAAATGGCAGATTGGTTGAAAAAAAAAAGGATATGTAAAAAACAAATAACATAAAACTGAGTAAATGAATACAGACCTGATATGAAAGCAGCTGTGCTTTATGTCAAGCGATGTGCCTGCTAACACTGATGAAGATGGATGGTCATTGACAGACTAGTGGCAATGAAAAGACCAGGAATGTATCAACTGAACTTGTCTACACAGAGACTTGCGACACAATAAATCCTTGCTTTGTGATGTTTAAGTCTTCACAAAAACCTGGGAAGCCTTAAAGGACTTTTTTTTTTGTTATTTTACTCCGTAGAGTAATTATTATTACATTGTGGGGGTAATTTAATTAATGCAGCACGGTCATGGCACTAAGGCTGAGTTCACATGGGCTTGGATGCAAAAACTCATACAGCACCTGCACGTTTTTTGGCGGTGTTCCGTCCGGCTATCAGATGCTTCCAGGGGGCCTGCTGGGAAAGTAAGAAAAGTCTATAGGCCTGCAACAATTGGTGCATACATGATGCTGCAGAGAAATTTCTGGGCAATGCAATTTAACACAAAGTAAAGCCAGTTTTTTTGCTGATCACTGGCATATCTCGAGTAGTTTGACTCAATACACGCTTCTGCCCTGGATTTTAGGGAGGTTCTCAGCCGGCATATGGATAGCACACCGAGCGCTCTCTTAAAGCCCTTGTGAACAAGGCCTAAAATATCACTCGCTTCAAATTTGGTCTGTTGTTCTTTGTGATCACCATTGGTCATTTTGTAGCAGTGATCTTCCTAGTGTTGACTTTTGTGTGCGTGTGTGTGTGTGCGTGTGAATGTGTGCGTGCTTCTGTATTCAATCCTGCCTGCCGAAAATTAGAAAAAAAAATAAAATATGTATATTTGATATATAGATATATATATATATATATATATGTATTTTATTTAATGACATTCAGTTTACCAAGCTAATTGGATTTGAAAAGCACTATGTAATGCTTCTAATATAGCCCTCTTGTCTAGAAACAGGTTTTAAAACACCTGATGTGTATACAAAGAATGCAACCATCTTGTGGGTGCAACCAGTGTTTAAGAGAAGCAGCTTTTAGAATTGAACTAGCAAGACTTACAGTTTGCAAAAATATTAGTTCACCACACAAAATGCTACCACTATGTGGAGGCAACAGGTACTCTCTGAGAATTTTTGTTTTAATCAGTATTTGTCTGTGGGGTCTCTGTGTTAGGAGAGTTGTTAGTGTTTTTCAAGTAAAAAGAAAAAAAATAGAAAATGATGGCAAAAAAGCTGTATTTTTATTTGCGTTGTTTCTTTTATATACAGCCCCCAAATTGTCTCTAACGTATGTTAAGAGGACTTGCCAAGTGCACATACATTTTCCTAAATTTTCCTTGCAAACCTTTCAAATTGTTTCAAATTGTCTCCAGTACGCTGCTGCAATAAATTATCACCACTGATTTCGCCTGCCTTTGTTGCAAAAAGGTAATTCCAGGTCAACTTTTTAGGTGAATCCCTGTATTTTTTGATAGTTTGAGTGTTGGCTTGGTCGAGCAACCTTTAAGCTCTCTATACTGTCATTACAAGATAATTGTACGTACTGTATACTTATGCAACACTCCTTGACAGGCCACTCATATAAACAGAACCTACTCTGCAGATCTACTAAGGCAAAAGTAAGGAAGGAAAAAAGAAAACATCAGCAGATGGATCATAAAAATGCTTTATTTACAATACACAAAAATTGAACGCAGAATGGTGTCTGCCATGATTTAAAGGGGTGTGTGGGATTTTAGCTTTTTAAGGGCCTGTATTTACCAATAAAACATGCTTTTTTTCTGGTCTCTTCCAATATGCCAGTGAAATGAACAGGCCCTGAGTGGGATGGCCGTTGGTGATCTTTGCAGGAGTCCTTCAACAAGCTTTACTTGGTAAATGTAAACTGATAGCTTGTGGTTACCATGTGTAGGCCTTTTTTGGTAGCAGGCCTCTTTCAGGGGTTTGCTTCAAGGGAATAAAATGTACAAAATAAACCCTTTAAGTCTACAAGAATGAACACACCTTTAAATGAAAGTACAGCTCTAATGATCATTATAACAATGTCCATGCTTTGACATAAAGTTTGTGTTTCCTGTTTTGGTAGCTGGTGGAAACAAGATTCTCCCCTGGTTTTTTTCAAAGAAAAATGTCTGTGTGTTTGTGTGTATGTATATAAAATATATACACATATAAACGCATATACATAATAAAATGTATGTACATATATATTTACATTAAAAAAATATAAATATATTATGAAAAATGTTTACTGTTTAAATATCCCATTTGATCCTTTTGATCTGGCTTATTTTTAATGAATGGAGAGTAATTACAGAAAAAAAAACATAAATACATAACTGCTATGACTTTATAGTATTTTAGTATTTCCTCTAGCAGGATGTAAGCTAAATAAACCATATACAAATGATAAGAAGAGAAAAGGTATATCTAGTCCACCCTGAAATTTTGTTTCCAATGTGTCTGCATAAAGATCTAGATAAAATATTGTATATTAATAAATCATGGGATATCTGTGCAACGTCAAACTTGTGCCAGTTGCCTAATAATAATGCTAATATTTTATTTCTCTAATATGTTTTTTTTTTTGCGGTTTTACTTCATACACAACAAACAATTTCACATTTTCAGGGTGTGAAATGGACATTTTTATTTTTGTAAGTGCATTGTACAGTGTCAAGGTAGCAAGAAAAAAAAATTGCTACATGTATTTGAACAAATTCTAAATTCTTTATTTTTGGTAAAAAAAATGTATGCTTATGTGTATTCAACAGAAATGTGTTCTTTTTTTGTAAAGTTGAAGTTTGTATTTTTATCTAAAATTAACATTTTTATATAAGTACGAAAAGCCTACTATGTTTTCTTGAACCAAAAAAAAAGCATTGTGTGGTCATATTTTTGTAGCACCATATCATACAAATATTTAACTCTCTGTTGCAAATATGTGTCGTAGCACTTGGTTTGTGATATCCTATGTTGTCCTGCTGCTGTATACAAAACTAATAGTCTGAAATAATATTCCCGTGGGTCTTTTTTTGGGGGGCTGCCTTGTTACCTGGCCTTTCACTCAGAATGAATATATATATATATATATATATATATATATATATATATATTTTTTTATGAAATTTTCCATTTCACTAAAAGGGCTTAAATTGTACCTTCAGATATCTCTTGCCCTCATGAATGCTGTCACTTTGAACATGTGCAAGCCTCCACCCAACCATTTTTTAGTGCTGTTGACTCTGTCTGTCCTTCCTGTCTACTGTCTCAACTGTAAAGAAGACAAATGTTAAGGACTGAAGTCAGCAGAGCAATTAAATGTTATTGTCTAGTGGCAACCAAAAAAGTCTGCAAGAAGCAATATTAAAAGGCTGATGTAGATGACTTAGAACTGTATTCTCAAGTATTTAGTCCACCTTCCCACATTCATAAGTTAATTCAGAGCCCAATTGCGCTTGCAGTTTAAATCTGCTAAATACATTCAAGGCGCGATAAAAGTTGTTTAAAGCCATACAGTTTGTTTTCTTTAGTAAGCAGCCACAGCCCCTGCCATCATGCTGCAGAAAAGGGCCCTTGTTCCCTATATGGATGCAGTGGTCTCTTTGCAGAGGTCAAATGTGCCCCATGCTGAGCCAGACCTATAGCTCTGCAATCAGAAAAGCTTGCAATAGCTTAAACTCCTCAGGTGGCATGTTTGACTTTGCAGAGAGACCACTGCTTTACCACAGAGAGCAAGTGTCCTTCTCTGCAGCATTCTGGCAGGAGACAGGTTTTTCTACTTAGGATGTGGCTACTTTCTAAAAAATATGAACTGTGAATCATTTTTGTTTTGATGCAACTGAAATGTATTTACCTGATTTCAAATCTTATTTAAACTGACAGATGGATTTTGAAAAAAAGTATTTTACTATATTCAACCTGGCTGTTCTCTGGATAGACAAACTTAATTAGTTTGAGCCATAGACTTAAAGCAACTATTCAGAAAATGAAGCTATACGTTTTTGGGGTTCACATAATAATTCAAATAGGCTGCTGACATTGCAAGATAATCCTTTAGCTTAGTTATTGAGGCGATTCTCTGCGGACTTTCATCATCCAATCATGTGTAAATGAATACCTTTTTCCCTTGCATGTGATTGGTTTCTTTCCAAAGTAAAATATACCACATTCACTAAGCTAAAGAAATATTCCTTGGCAAAGTGAACAGCCTATATGCCTTTAATAAATTAAAACACTTTTTGCCACACTCATTCTGTATCAGTGATACAAAAAAAATTAAAAATCACTGTCACCCAAGTCATTAACATTTTTCAGGTGGAGGTCAGCAATGTTGGCCTACACATCAGGTTTCCTTTAAGTTAACACTTGTAATGTTTACAATGTAATGTTAAATGGAAAGTAAATCAAAAATAGAGGATGGCATATATAAAATTGTTTTGGATTCCCTTTATGTGTACCTAAATTGTTTTATGCAAAGAAATTTGAACATACATTTTTGGAAGGAGATATGTCACCACCTATGTAATAAACCTGTTTGACACAGCAGCCAGTTGTGGTAAGCCTACTTTAGTCTAAAATGGTAGTACACTGCTAAAATCTCAAGCTTTATATAGCTATGCAAACACAATTTATATTATAACAAATAAAAAAATATTTATTAATATACAATTAATAAAATGAATTTCAGGCCTTTAAAAGGAGTGGACCATAATGCAAATGCTATGTTTCCCAGGTATCAGGGAGTTTTACATTTAAGTAATTAAACAGTAATCCTTTATTCGTTGTATATAAATGTAAATTGTATTTTGGATTTATTGAGCCTTTAAGTCTTATAACATGTAATGCTGTCAAATATTTTCCGTTATCATTGCTCCTTGTTTGGACATGAAACTTTTTATCTTTCCTGGTCATTTGTGCCAATTGCTTTTAAGAGGCAGTTTGAAATGAATCTGCCAGGAGGTATACAAAGTTAATGTATAAATTCTGATCCATTCCTGCAATCATCTGGCCCTCAGGATGTCTTAATTGATGTTCATGAATGTTTAAAGTGATTGTAAAGCTTTACTCTTTTTTAAAAAATTAAAGAATAAGCATCTCATACTTACCTGCTCTGTGCAATGGTTTTGCACAGAGCAACCCCGATCCTCTTCTTCGTGGCTTCCCTACTGGCGCTTCTGGCTCCTCCTCTTTTGTCTGCATCTATAGACACAGACAGCGCAACTCAGCTCGCCATAACCCCCCCCACTCCCTCGTCACAGAATTTGATTGACTTCAATCTATCCTGTGAGGAAGAAGAGAGTGGAGAGAGTTGCTGCTCTTGGGCACAGCGCTGGATAAAGATTAGGCTCAGGTAGGTATAAGGGGGTTGGGGGGAGATCCTGTAGCATAGAAGGTTTTTTACCTTAATGCATAGAATGCATTAAATAAAAAAAAAACTTAAGGCTTTAAAACCACTTTAGGATAATACTACTGTGGAGACAGTACTTCTAGGGGGTGTAGGGGGGGGGGAGCTGATTGAGGGACAAGTCTAACATGTCAGAGTCAGGGCAAAACACACAAAAGACAGATCTATGCACCCCATTAAATTTCATTTGTACAGTTGGCTCATTGTTGTACACTAACCCTTCTAGTGTAGATAACTTTAACATTGCCCCTTTATTTATACATTGCATATAAAATTATATTTTTTTTTAAATAAAGGCTTCTTTATGTTTGGTGCATTTGGAAGTACTGGATTCCACTCATTATCCAACAAAAAAAATCATTTGTATTCACCAAATCAGATTATATTGCTGTTAGTATTATTTAAAGTGTATCTATAGCCAAAACGTTTTTCTAGTTTTGGATAGGGTGAGAAAAGATTAGAACTCTTGTAAGTTTTACTGCCATTAGAGAGATTCTTTTATTTCCTGCCTGGTAAAAATGTTTGTCCCTAGGACAAAAACTGAGGAGAAATCTCTAACAGCAACACAGACAATAAGGCAAATGCCTTTTTAAATTAAGTAGGAGAATGGTAGAACCTTGGTTGTTTTTTTTTTTTGCCTGGCTCTCTGTTTCAGACTTTTCCTCACTTCCTGTATGGTAAAACGTTGTCTCCAGAACAGTGAGACAAAACCTCTCTAATGGCAAGGGTTCTAACTTTTCCCCATTCTATCCAAAACAAACCAAAAAAAAAAAAAAAAGCTTTGGGGCATAAGTACACTATAATTTGACAGTGCCATTTACTGAGCATAGCTTTATTCTATTTAATACTGTTGAATGTAACCCTATGCATTTTTCTGCCAGATGTATACAATGGGCATTTTCTTACTCTACATTCTTATTAATCATCGAGTAGTCATATCTGACCACCTTTTTGGTTAATGGATGGTGACTTATCATCTAAAGCAAGGCATCAATTGTATGATTTAAATCGGTTACTGCTATCAGTTTAAAAAGTTACATAAGTGACATAGCCGAGGTAGTGCTGCTCTAAAGCAAATGTGCCCAAAATTTGCCAGCTTACGAGTTGCATTTAGATACAACAGTAAGTGTCAGAGATTGATGAATGAAAATTGGTACTGGGAAACTTGGACAAAAGAAAACCAGTTGCCCATAGCAGCTAATCGGGTTAATAATCCTTTCACTGGAAACATTAAAGAAATCAATCTATTTGTTTGCTGCAGGTCATGTTTCTATTGGTTTCCATACATTAGGTTTTATACAGCCCTAAATTATGAGCATAACCCCTAACACCTGTTATGATGTTAATAAAGTATAGTAAGCAGCCTTTGAAAAAAAATAAAAAAAAATTATGTAGTCCGTGTTCAAACAAGTAAAATATATTATAGAGTGGAGCCACAACAAAGGTAACAAAGAATGACACCAATCATAATAATAACATACAATTTTAATTTGATTGGCTAGATTTATTCTTGTGAATATCCAGTTACCAAAATGGATGCCTTTGGTTACCATGGTGCACAAATAGATTCTTGAGACTGGTTGAAATTGCTGTTGGACGTGCACTTTCTTTTTTTTTTTTTGTTTTTCTTTTATTATTTTATCTGAGGAAAATCAATAACAGTATATAGTAACAAATGCTGTTTTGACAATGGCATAGTAGAAATTATTTCCAAAGGACAACATGAACCTGTAGCACACTAGAAAGCTTGGCTTTCTAAAAATGATAAAGAAAATAACATGTTTGTAAAATAGAGGCCTAGACTTGTCTTGCCTGACTACAAAATGGCTACAAATCTTCTAAAAGCAAGTGTGGCTAACTAGTTTTCTATAAGCAGGTATGGCTTGAATTCATCATGGCTGCTGCATAGCGTAAGAACATAAGCTTTTAAGAAAAGATTATTTTACATTGAGATTATTATTTCATTCCAACTTATTACTGAGGCTCTTTTGTTGTGTTAGGTTCAAAACATTTCTTCTTTGAATACATTCCCATCCAGTTTTGCCATGATTGAGGGTTTGCTAGAACAAAATGCAGCCAAGATAATCTTTAGTTTTGTGTTTTTTAGAGTTCTAATTCACTTAACCCGCACCTTGTAATCATTTAGCCACTGAGATGCATTCAGCGCCAAAACTGGAAATACATGTATTAACTTGTGTGTTTGCTCCTTTGCAGTTAAGTGTACGATTCAAAATGTAAAGCCTATGAATGTTTGTGTCTGCGTAAACAGAGGGAAAAAAATAAAATCCTGTATAAAAGTGTAATTTATATATTTATGTTTTGGTGGGATGCCAATAATTATGCTCATTTTTGTTTTATTGCCTAAAAGTATCTAATGGAACAAAGGCTTTGTATATCCATTAAAATGATGTAGATGGAATGTATGGTTGTAGCCTTTTGACCACCTCTTATGCGATAGTTCTATCTCTGCATAATGTGCGTACAAGTGCGTTCTTTGACATTGCACAGATTTTAAACAGCAAAAATAAAATATCCTATAAGTGATTTTGTCATTGGCTCCTGTACATTAGGTTTCTTCAAATCACAATGATTTTTTACTTAATGTTACTATATTATGCACGATACTAAAGTAAACAAAAAAAATCCCTTCTCCTTATTGAGCTAAATCTTCCTTTTATTTGTGTCTCACACACTCCCTATCCCAGACACTGCAGCCTACAGAGTGGGAAGGTTTCATCAACAGAAGAAGCATTGCTGTCACTCTATAAAGCATGGAGCAGGACTAGGTGTGGATAACATGGCACTGATTGACAAGCTACAGGATTATGAATCAACAGTGCTAATGCTGATAGCCACCCTCCGCAACATCTTTTTATTACAGTCACAGCCTCAGCCTACATGAAAGTGGCAATCTCTTCTGTAGCATAGTTACTACACCATCACAGAAAGCTGCATTAGGTGGACTTTATTGGCAGGCTAAACAGGTTTTTGTGAGACTGCAGGGGACTAAGAGAAAACTGTTAAGTGCTACAGCACATAGCTGTCGTTTTTTTAAATGAGAGGTCTTATATCTAATTTAAAGCCCATTTCAGCTTGGGCAAAAAACTCTTTGAACCTCCAACAGCTGCTAAAATGTAAAAAGCAACTTTGGCAGCTATACTCCTCTTCTTTCTGGTGCTATGTTATAGGTTGTGTAACCATAAAATGTCCATCAACAAATGGAAGCCTCCACAAGGGGATTTGAAGCAAAATCCAGCAGGAGCTACAGAGTATACAAGAGAAGAGAGGTGCCTCTAAGTGTAGCAATATAGTTACATTTAATGAAGGTACAACATTTAGCAACTCACATGGTTGACGATTAAAACAGGCACATCTAAGTATGCAGGTATCTGCGGTAAAGCACATAGACCACTCTCCGCACCGCCGGCTCTCACCGCTGTCAGTCTGCAATCGGGACCGGGAAGACTACCCTGCAGTAAAGCGATCTGAAAGTGAGGCTTGAAGCGCTCGTGGAGCGCAGCGTGGAAGGGACGACATAGATGGCGGTGAGGTGGACGGTCTATGTGGACAACTTTACCCCGGATGCCTGCATACTTAGATGTGCCCGTTTTAATCCTCAACCATGCTATTTGCTAAATGTTGTACCTTCATTAAATGTAACCACATTGCTACACTTAGAGGCACCTCTCTTCTCTTTTATACTCAGTTGTGACATGACGCTACTTATATTTGAAGACATTGCTCATTTATCAAGTCAAAAACTATAAAAAAAAATAGCTTGTCTTGCAAAACACTTTCGGACCAAGTCACTCTCAATCCAAGGTTTTACTGTATTCAAAAAGAACAAAAAAGAACAAAAAAAATGAAAATAGGCACATCTTGGTTTCACATTCCTCTTCAAATTTGATATTGCAACACAAGGCAATGAACTGATAAAATCTGTACATTAAAAAAAATGCGAGCGTCTCATTCTAGCAAGAGTTTAACCACTGGCTTCATTAGGCTATGGGATATTTTTAATAACGCAAACACGCCAAAAGAAAATTACTAGCAATTTATCACTAGGAATAGCAGATGAAAGCTAAACAGATTGAACAAATTGCTGTCTATGAAGCAGGCTACACAAGTAGCACATAGTAGCAATCCATCTCGTGTGATCGCACATTGCTCCAATTGTGAAATTGATCACTACAGGATGCTACTACATGCTAGTTGTGTACCATACTCCATAGGGAATCATTAGCTCCATGCGTATAGCAATCAATTGCTGCAACTAGAAATGAATCACTAGTGATTTTAGTAGTATGATCGAACAACTAAAAATTCCTCTGTAGCTCTAACCAAATGTGGTGATTGGCAGAAAGAGCTTAAAATCATCCCTGTAAGCTTAGCCCTAAGGATCACTGTAAAGTATTGCAATACCTTCAGATTGCAATATGTTTAGAGTTTCCTAAATGCTATATGGACATCATACTGTATATACTATGTCCATGCTTCTATAGCATTCCATTAGGCCTGCAACACTATCACATACAGTGTATAGCTTCCAGCAAAAAGTGAGCTCAGACACGTTAGGTTTTTCCAGTTTATGGGGCCCTTGTTAGCACCTGTTAAATAACTACAATAATATGGGGGGGGGTTTTAAGAATAGGGAATTCTTAAAGCGGAACTAAACTCTCCTATTATCAGTTTTTAATGTTCATGCTGCTAGCCTTAGTAAATAGGAAGTTATATTTACTTATTTTGAAATATTATATATAACCTCTAACGGGATTTTTAAGGCAATGAAAAATTAGATTTGCTAAAATCAATTTTATTATAAATCAAGAAAGGTTATTCGTATACAATCAAATAAATAGAAAATTCATATTGCTGATATTGCATAGTTATTAAAACCAATTTGGAAGAAAGGGTGATACAGCACACCACTCAATACAGTCACCACAGGGAGGGATAACGGTGATATTGGGCTAAGTTCCATAATGGAGGAGTTGTATATACAAAAGACCACACAAGTCCCCACATGCACTGAAGCTGGAAAACAGGCAAATGGGGGACTAGGACTAATAACCACCGACACGAGAAGCTCCCTGTCTGAGAAGTACCCAGGCAGGAATTTGAGGGCCCTCGTGTGTATCTAACACGGGGGCCCCCCTGTGCCGGGTAGGGTATAGGATGCAGGGGATATAAAGAGACCCCTGTCTATATAGATCCAAGGAGACTGGTTCCCCCTACCAAGTAAAACCCAGAGATATCCCAGAAGGAGAGTGGGGTACAGAACCTAAATAGGAACTGCCCCTGATAGTTGATAATGCATAGGACAAAGAAAAAATCATCACATAAATAACATTTGAAAGGGCTTAAATGCCCATATCAGGTGATAGCAATACCTCCACTCAAGGAGAGGACAAAATTGCATAAAAAATTATACAAAGTAACCAAAGGAGGAACATTCAGATCATTTGTTAGTTCCTACTAATATTTAATATTAACGAAAAAACCCCCCTAGGAGAAAAATATCTATCTGATGCCTATACACACACATCAGGGTCACTCAAGGGGAGTAACCCACATAAGGAAGGATTGGAAAGGATGGGAGCATGACCCATCTAGAGGGCTGAATGACCGTTAGAATAATATAAATAGTAATATGACGTTTTTGACTTTTTAGAATGTGATGCATTTCCCTGAAGAAGACTTAAAATATACAGGTTGAAACGCGTTGGAAATTCACCACTCAACGCCACGGCTTCCATCTGTGGTGACTGTATTGAGTGGTGTGCTGTATCACCCTTTCTTCCAAATTGGTTTTAATAACTATGCAATATCAGCAATATGAATTTTCTATTTATTTGATTGTATACGAATAACCTTTCTTGATTTATAATAAAATTGATTTTAGCAAATCTAATTTTTCATTGCCTTAAAAATCCCGTTAGAGGTTATATATAATATTTCACAATTTTATATGGGATGACGGCAATGACATGTCCATACCACCAAGGTCACATGTATATATTTACTTATTTTAACCTTTTTTTCACATTTCTGTAGTTGGTTTCTGGCCTAGGCCAAAATGATTTCATACATAAGCATACACTCCTGCCTGCATGTCTGAGCTAAGGGCAGATGAATTCCAGGAATTAAAAGCTACATAAAAATCTGCCCTTACTCAGGATGGCCACGGTTAGAAATGCTAGGTTGGGGGGGGGGGGGTAATTTCTCAAAAAAATAAAGCATGGAGCCATGGAGGGATGAGTGAGATTGTTTTCAATAGTAAAAATGCATTAAATTGTGTTTTCAGTTTGTGGTGCTCAGATACAGTTAAGTTCTGCTTTAAATATAATGCAGAGGTGGTCAAATTGTCCTTAACAATAAAAACTTTAGGTTTGAAGAAAGTGATGCTGAAGTCTTAGTAATAGTAAAAAAAATACAGTGGCTGAGCAGGAAAATGGCCCTTGGATATTGAAATGGGTAGTGGTATCTAGATTTCTGACTTGAAGGTCGTTTAAGGGCAGCTTTCTCCTACCCTTTGAAATGACAGATTTAATAGGCAATGTAGTCTGCGTTGTGCATGCTACAGGGGAGGTCATATGGATTTAATATGACTTTAAATAAAAGGCCTATGGAAGGGTTGAGGTGAAGGCTTTTGCTTGGAGTGAAAATTCCAGCATTGTCTCAGACAGAGACAAACAAGCCATAGCTTAGGGATTTGGTCAGTCGATGGGAGCCAAGAATGAGTCAAATCCACAGAGAAGATTAAGTTATTTTCACTCGCTTTGGAAGTCACATTAGAGATCTTATGACCAAATAAAAAAATACATTTTTTTCCCCTAGATTTTGGACAGAGATGTGACAAGGAGGTATAATTATGGGGCATCTTCTGGGAGCATAGTCTCCTTCAGAAATGTTATGTTTTTTTTCTCAAAGTTCACACGAGAAGACTGACTTTCTTCTAGGTTTTGATTTCCTCTCGGTATCTTTTCTCATGGTAAATTGTTTGATATACTTTCACCCATTGCTTGGAGGATCAAAATTTTTTTTTTTTCAGATATGGTTATGTAAAGGGCTGAAATCATTTCAATGTACAATTGCGCTTGGCTCTGACCCCTCTCTAGTGGGTCACTAAAGGTCATGAAAGTTATATTATTAGACTTAAAATATTTCAAAACTCAGATGCTTTATCCTTGGGATTCTTATATTTTTTTTTATAAGAGTGCAATATTCTTTTTTAATCTTTAGGGTCATAACATGTTTTTGTGTTGTGGTGCATTACAGTAATGTGCGCTAAAATGATTGGGCTGCCTTAATGCAACACGCATTAACAAGTGACACAATGCACAAGCGTGAACGGGCCCAAAGTTAAAACAAAAATAGGCAGAAACATTGCAGCTGACTTTCTTAATGAATAGAGGCAGTTTACTTAGCAAAGTTAATAATGCACACAAAGCTTAGTAAAGAACTAAAGTGAACACAGATTAATTTTATTCACCTTACTAAGTGAACAGTATCTGTTTCTTTAGTAAATTACCCCTCTGAACAGTGATCAAAAAATGTAATTTGAATTGTCTTCCTGTTTGTAGGCCAGCCTAAAATCTAAGGGTCAAGTAGTAGGATGCAGAGAAGGACCACTGCTTTCTGTGTGAGTGCAGCGGTCTCTCTGCAGCAGGCATGCCCTCCTACCTTGCCATCACTTAAATTCTGAAATCAGCATCACTTGCTTAGGGGAGCACACAGCTGCCCTTTTCTGCAGCCTGTTGCCTGTTCCTTGGATTTTTATTGCTATTTGTTTACACTTAAATTGGGCTTTAACCTCCCTGGCGGTATGATTATGTCAGATTTTTGATGCTCAAAGCGGTACAATTGTTTTGCATGGAAATTTGTCGTTTTTATATGGTAGGCCTGTAATTCTTAGGAATAACACACTTAAATCTTTTCAAACAAGAGTCTAGTAGACTGCCTGGGTATGATAAAGTTTGAAACACGAAATCATAAATTATAATATAATAAATAACTATAAATAATTATAACAAATAATAATATAATAATAATAATTATTCAATAATGTAATCAAATAAAAAACACTGATATTTGCTCAGTTGCAGAATTGTCGCTGTCATTACTTTCCGTGTTTGATGACGAATTTCCCCACTAATCGCTATCACTCAATTATGCAAGTGATTCTAATTTATTATGGCTGTTTTCTAGCTAGTCTAAAACCGCTTTTGATGTAAAGGGACACTTTTTGGTTGCTATGGACAAATTCCAGGCAGAAAGAACAGTATTTATAATAGAAAACTGCATGCAGGGCACTGGACAAATCACTAGGGACAAAAGGGATGTGAAATAATGTGATACAGTAATGTAATCTATAAGATTACAGTGTACTGTATGTGTAATGTGTTTTTAACTTTTTGTATTTGGTGCTGTGCTCCATCCCCGTGCATCGCAACGCTTGCAGGGACGGAGCTTGGCACTGGGATAGATCAAGCGGAGACACGGCACACGCACACAGCGGGGAGACATCGCAGGATCCTGGGGACAAGGTAAGCAACTTTGCCTGGATCCTGCGATGCGATCCCGAGCCTGGCTCGGGGTTACTGCTTTTGGTACTGAAAATTCACCCCGGGCCACACTTGGGAATAGCACGAGGGAGGTTAAAGTGATTGTAAAGGTTTGTCATTTATTCTATTAAATAACAAACATGTTATACTTACCTGCTCCGTGCAATAGTTTTGCACAGAATAGCCATAATCCTCCTCTGCAGGGGTCCCTCGCCAGCCTTCTGGGCTTCACCCCCCGCTGGGTGCCCCTATATAGAGGCTCTTGCTCCCAAGCCCTGCTCTGTCAAGAAGACACAAGGAACGGGGATCGGCACCCGCCCCCGCTCCTTGTCACTGGGTCTGATTGACAGCAGCAGAAGCTAATGGCTCCTGCTGCTGTATCTGAGCCAATGAGGAGAGAGGGAACTGAGACAGCCTCCGCTCTTGTGCATATGGCTGGATCAAGATTAGGGCTCAGGTATGTATTTGCGGGGAGCTGCATGCAGATTTTTTTTTTTTTTTTTTTACCTTACTGCATAGAATACAGTAAGGTAAAAAACCTTCTGACTTTACAACCACTTTCATCTTTCCGTTACCAGAGGTCATTTATGCTTAGATGCACAGGCCAAATTTAGCAGTGTTGTAAAGTGTTGGTTTACTAGACAATAACTTGTTTAGTTTATTATAACTAATTTTGATTATCCAGATCATTTTTATATTTTTTTAGAGGTCATACTTTATAAGGCTTTCAGTTGCCTTTTTACTAAAAACCCTGCTATGTTTTTTTTTTCCCTAGACCATACATGAGGCTGAATATAGACATGTATGGGCACTCTGGCCTCAGCGACCCCCCCCCCCCCCCACGTGCTGCCTGAGGCAGCTGCATGGGCAACATGGCCCTGACCACTGTATGTCACACACATTATTGGAAACCACTTAGATTGGTTTCCATTCATCAGTGGGGACCCAAGCTGTCAGTGACAGCCGGGATTGAGAGCCAGCAGCTGTGCAAAGTGTTGGCTGGTGGCTTTTAAAGGTTGGACATTTATAAGGCCGGGTACATATGGGCCGAATATCAGCCGAAATCAGATATTACAGTAGAAACTGTCCAACTTTTGGCCCGTGTGTACAGCTTCCTGTCCAACAGAAGCCGATCTGTCAAACAAGCATGCTTGAAAACCAGCAGCTGATCAGCGCTTGCAGCCAATGGCTGTGAGTGCTGACCAGTGTGCTCTGGCAGTTGGGGCGGTGGGGGGGGGGGGGGGGGCGGGCAGTCCCCTTGTCAGAACACAATAGCACAGTGAGAGAGCGATGTTAGTACAGCAATCTGTCAGGTTTTTTTACGTTCAGCCTGCTGTGTATATCAGGCTTAAGTGTGTATAACGTTTATATACAGATTGCAGGTGGCAAGGGGTTAATGATACTGTAGTCAGAAATGAAAAAAAACCTTGAAATGCATACATGGAACACAACCTACCTGCTCAGTTCTTCCATTTTTATCCAATTATTTCTGTAGTGGACCAGTTCACTAAAACATCTTAGAAGGATGATGATGATGATCGTAGAAGGCATGATTTTGAGGCAGGAGAAGAGTTCCTAAACAGACCCACTCCAGCTGCTGTATCTCTCATGCAGAAGCCTGATAATAAAAAGTCAGTATTCAATTATGTCTTCTAAATACAATTTGAATTATAACCTGACTTAAAATTTTTTGTTTAATTTGGTGATACAATAAGCAGAGCAAGAGAAAGTTGCGCAAAAAGGACTTTAGGAAGTATGCTCTCAATGAGTGACATGCAACTGTAGATGGTGGCTGCCATGGGTTATAGAGAACTGTAACTGATGAAAATTGATTTCAGCGGAAGTGCGGCATTTGCTGGAATTCATTACTAAGACAGCAAAAGGCTCAAATACTCACCTATGATC
This sequence comes from Aquarana catesbeiana, assembly GCF_042186555.1. Taxonomy (NCBI): domain Eukaryota; kingdom Metazoa; phylum Chordata; class Amphibia; order Anura; family Ranidae; genus Aquarana; species Aquarana catesbeiana. The sequence goes on from NC_133329.1 coordinate 134,111,856, forward strand.
CAATAGTCTGACACTTGCAGGGTCCCTCACTGGTGCCAACATCTTCTCAGCAGATACTTCTGGGTCCTGGCTTTAGCCCATTTTTGATTGGCCAGCATGGGATGACATTACTCCCATGCATGTGTAGCAGTGCAGTCATCCTGTAACACTGACAGTGTTCCGGAATGTAAACTGAGCTCTGCATGCGCAGCTTAGTGTACATTCTGCAGGGGATTACGAACAGGCAGGTGTATTTTATTGCAGTAGAGACATTGCATGTCTAGTCTGCAATAAAGAACCTGCCTGTTCACAATCTACATTTTTTTTCTCTGCAATGGGAACACAGCAATAAAACTTTACAGGTGTTTTTAGTTGCTGTTTTATCAATGTGAAAGAATTTTGTTGTCATGCTGCAACAGGGACAAGAAGTGATGGAAACTCTCCCTTGTGGGGTTACAACTCTAAAAACAGAGGTTCTGAACATTCCACTATAATCAAAACAAAACAATTTCAGGTGTGCCAGGACTTTGACAATAAATTACTACAATTGATTTTTCACCAATTGTGTGTTACATCTTATTGGAAAAAATCTCTTGTTTAAGCTTTGTGTCTCCTATACTTAAAGCATATCTAAACCCAAAAACTATCTTATATATTGCTACTTAGCATTAGATGCAGTGGCTACATTCGTTTTCTTTTTGTTTTTACTTGGTGATCCTGCCAGTAACGCTCTTTCTGTCCTAGGGTGACAATGCACACTCACTGTTTGTGCTCTCCTGATTTGGACAACAAAACCACTTCCCCTCTCCTCATCTTCATTACAAAATTAAGAATAAGTTGTATAGTTAAAAGTTGTATGCTTGAATAAACAACTTTAGATGAGTTAAGCCAGCCAAACTTTGTTTCTTTTTTTGCCCTGTTTACAAACGGCTACCATCTTCTTCAAGACCTACTGCACCCACTTCCCCCAACATCCATGCTCTTACCTGTTCTGCCATACCAATTCCCCTACTTTCCTCTCCAAAGTGGTTCTAAAGGCAAAACTTTTTTTTACCTTGATGCACTTCATAAACAGTGCAATGTTTGGAATCTGAACAGTTGAAAATAAAACTTGGCAGGGGAATACCAGAGCAAAGTTTTGATTTAGACTCATTTATGTCTCCATATGGATATAAGGATCATAAGGGTCGTACTTCTCATTTGAAATGGAGTATTTAAACTGGGTTGCAGGAAGCTCAAGGTTTATGTATAATGCCTATAAGTGTGACAGAGCCCCTAAAAGACCAGGGCATTTCTAAACTACCAAAACATGTATAAACCATGAAAATGTGCAGTGCTTATTTCCTAAAAAATGCACGTTTAAGAGTTTTAATTCTAAGTATTTTTATCATTCTTAATTCAATAAACACCAAAAAAAATTCAATACAAACAAAAGTTTGTGGACATCCGACCATCACATCTACTTATAAGGTTGAAGGTATGTGAACATCCCTACTTATTGAGTTCAGGTGTTTCCAATGAAGGGTACTGTAAATGCCATAGCATACAAAAACATATGACACAATAGTGCACTTTCAACCTTGTGGCAACAGTTGGGGGGGGGGGGGGGCTGGGCTTTTCTATTCCTGCATGACCATGCCCCTGTGCACAAAACCAGGTCCATAAACCTGTGGTTTGGTGAGGAAGAAATCAACCCCAGTGAACACCTTGGGGATGAAGTGGGACACGTGTTGAACCTGAACTGACAAACTGGCAGTACATATGCCCTTCAGAGAGAGTTTATAGAGAGAAAGATTTTGGAAACAATAGCATGGAGGTAAGTGTAAATAACAAAATAGTTATAATATATTAACTTATGCAGTAGGGACAATTGACTGCCTTTTGTAAAAGTTGGCTTCCTCTATTGCCTTTTGACCTACTTGCACATGGTCCACATAATTACCCAGACATCCTTTGGCATTCAAATGATGCAGATTTGGAATTGAGGGGCCTTATGTGTACACAATGCAGAATAGATCCATTAATACAAGCTATGTACATCAAATTCTCATCCTACCTTCCAAATGTTGGCAGCAGGCAGTGGGATTTGGGAAGCTTATCAATATTTTTAAGTCATTCAGTTTTTCCAGTCCTGTGCCCACTGTAGCCTTGTTTTTCTATTCTTAGCTGACTGGAGTAGAACTCGAGCTTGTTTTTTTTGTTGCTGTAGTCCAACCTCTTCAAGGTCCAAAGTGTTGTACAACCAAAGGTGCGCCTTTGCACACCACTGTTAAGAAATCATTTGAACAATTCTAACTTGGCTATTCTCCTCTGATCTCTGTCATTAACTATCACTCACTGGATAGTTTCTCTCTAAATCCCAGAGATGGTAGGGTTTAAAAATCCATAGAGCAGATTCTGAGATGCACCAACCATGTATGCACCAAAAATCATTCTACAGTTAAAGCTGCCTTGAAGATGCACCTTCCTAATTTCATTGTTTATTAAAACGACTCAACATTTTGCTCACTTTTTCATGCTTATGTGTTGAGTTGTAACAGGTTCATACAGTATAAGAGATCTATAATTTCATACGAAGAGTTGCAGGTTACACTAATACAATGTTCGTGCATGAGTCAAGGGATATTTAGGATGCTTGTTTGCAATTGTTCTAACCCCTAGAAGCAGTGCCCCATAGTGGAATTCTGGCTATACACCTAACTAGCCCTAAAACTGCCCCCCCCCCCACTCCTATGCTAACTGACCCCCAACTCCTATGCTAACTGACCTGTGTAAGAAAGATCTATATGCTCACCTATTTTCAGGCTGTACTGATCCATTAATGTGATCTCCCCTGTGTCAGCCAATGGCAGATGCAGGGCAGAGGGGAGTGCACTTGGACAACAGCTAGTAAAGTCTGGAATGGTGACGCCACTCATAGGTTTCAATGACCCATCCGTTGTCGGAGCTCCCTCCTCTCCCCTGAAGCCATGCTGGCTCACACAGGGGTGCCGAATAATGTGACCAGACCATCTTTCTTACACAGGTTAGTTAGCATAGGTGTTAAGGGGTGGGGGGGGGGAGTTTTAGGGCTAGTTTGGTGTATAGCCAGAATTTCACTTTAACAGCTTCCAATTCTTTTAATCACTAAAGATAATAAAGAATATTTGACAAGTTTACAAAATTTATCAAATGTATTATTTATACATTTTTGTGCATAGCAAAACATTAGTACTTATCAGTATTACATAAAATATAAACTAAAGTAGTTTGGGGTTAATTCTAACTTTTATGTTTTTTAGGGTTTTATTAGGTTTTTCAACTGATATTTTATATTTTATACATAAAAAAAAAATTATCCTGTAAAAATCTTTGCTTTACAAATAAAACGTGCAAAACTGACTATATTAGCCTTCTAATGCCCTGTACACACGACCGGTTTTCCCGTTGGAATAAACTCTGAAGGTTTTTCTGACAGAGTTCCGACGGAATTCGGCTGAAACTGTCTTGCGTACACACGATCACACCAAAGTCTGATCGTCAAGAACGTGGTGACGTACAGCACGTACGACGGGACTAGAAAAAGGAAGTTGTGTTCCTTCTGCTAATCTCGTGTTAGTAAAAGTTTGGTTAGGGACGATTTGCGCTTTTCAGACTCCAGCTCTTTCAGATCGTTTTACTGCTGTTCAGTTTGTGCTTGTGGGTTTGCATATGGTTTTCAGTGTGAGTAGTCAGTTCGTATATGTTTTTCAGTGCATTCTGGTCTGCTCATTGCTGATTTTCAGCTCGCTCTTCACAGGCCTTGCTGTTCTTTAGTGCGTTATGTTAAGTTAGTTCTGACCAGCCGACCGTTTTGAAACCATGGTGCGGGTACGTACTCATCATAGAGTTTGTGCTGTGTGGAGGCTTGGTGTTGGGGTTTATACTTTGACACAAGCCCAGTCCATGAACAGGGTGAGGAGGAGTTCATAGACCATGAATTGGTTACTCCAGCATGACCAATTCTCGCACATGCCTTTGCTTTGTGAGATCCAGGAAAATAATCCTGATGATTTCAGGAATTATCTCAGGCTAACGGACCCTGTTTTTCACTGTCTGTTGGCTTTGCTGACCCCTTATATCAGGAGGCAGGATACCTGCATGAGGCAAGCCATCACTCCGGAGCAGAGGCTAGTCGCCACCTTGCGGTACTTGGTGACTGGGAGAAGACTGCAAGACCTCAAGTTCTCTACAGGCATCTCCCCCCAGGCTCTGGGGATCATTATTCCAGAGACCTGTTCTGCCATAATTTAGGTCCTGCAGAAGGACTATATTAAGGTAAGTTTTCTCCTTTAACATCACATTCTATGTATTTAATGTTTGCTAATGTGTTTTATTTATTTCGTCATTCCCTAATTACCATGATTGGAATATGCTGTGAATGTCCCCTTTATCCTCATGCATGCTGGAAGCTTTTAATGCTCATTTTTTGGCCTACATGCATATTTGCCTTCTCTAACCTCCCCAGCATGCGATCCTGGGCCCATATACACCTATAGCCTAGTCCCTTAACAATGTATATTGTCAGCTCCATTGTACTGCTTTCCCCGAAACACCCCCTAAAATGTATCCAAATATTATGCGTGTCCTTAAATTCATTTAAAACCCTCCCCCACCCCCTAAAATGTGTCCAAATGTTATGTGTGTCCTTAAATTCATTTATAACTCTCCCCCACCCCCTAAAATTCGTCCAAATGTTATGTGTGTCCTTAAATCAGACAGAGTGCTGGAGGGCGTTTTTTTTTTGGCTCCCAAAGTCATCTCAAACCCTCCCCCCTCATACAATTTTATCAATGGGCCATCAAAGGGGGGTGAGGAATCTGATAAGTGGGCCTTATATTTTTGTCTTTAAATACTCCTTAAAATAAATGTTATACTGACGTTGTGCAAGAATGTTTTTTTGTGTAATCTGCTTGCAATGTTATGTGCAAAAGTACTTATATTTTTTTTCTTGTTTGACTCCACAGTTTCCTTTGACGCCACAGGAATGGCAGACTGTGGCCTCCCATTTTGCTGACTGTTGGGACTTTCCCAACTGTCGAGGGGCTATAGATGGGAAGTATGTCCACATTGTGCCACCACCCCATTCGGGGTCTTACTATTGTAACTATAAGGGGTTTAATAGTGTAGTGTTAATGGCAGTGGTGTCGGCATGAGTTCCTCTATGTGGACGTGGGGAAGAATGGCCGGATGTCGGATGGAAGAGTCTTCGCCCATATGGAGTTTTACCAGTGTCTCCAGACTGGTGGCCTGGCATTGCCACCGACACAGATAACGTGGAAGGACTCCAATTCATCTTTATTGCAGATGAAGCCTTTGGTCTGGTCGAGCACCTGATGAGGCCATTCCCCCAAAGGACCCTCAGCCCGGAGAGGAGGGTTTTTAACTACCAGCTGGCCAGAGCGAGAAGAGTCATTGAGGATACCTTCGGGATAATGGCCAGCCGGTTCTGCCTGTTTCTGACAGCAATCCATATGGCGGACTACAAAATCAACCATATCATCCTATGCTGCTGCATACTGCACAATTATTTAAGAAAAAATTCACAGAATTATATAGCCTCAGTTGGGCCTGAGGCCGGACTTATTACAGAGAATTCCCTGACGGGCCTGGATACTGGCCATACTGGCTTGGCTCCCCAAATCGCCCGTGAAGTTAGGGAGAAGTATGTTAATTATTTTACGGGTAGGGGGGCCATTGCAATGCCAGACAATGTCTAATTTTTATTAATTAAAAAAATGATCAGATAAAATCTTGAAATTTCTTTATTGCTTGCTTTTCTTTTTGGCTGTCTCCTAGGTTCTCCTAGTGCACTTGTAGTGCCAAGTGGATTTTTTTTTAAATAAGCCCCATTATCACGGTAAACACAAAATTACTTACAAAACTGGTATTGAGCATTGAAAGAAGAAGCCACACATTGTTGTTTCTCAAAATTTTTACTCTGTGCACATTCACATGTGCGTTTAGAACATTTTTTAGAAAAATATTTGTTATTTTTTCTCAATATTTTAAAACATAACATACACAACTCTGGAACTTACAAAATTCAACATATAAAAACTGAAGGCAATATCAGACATTATAGTGTCAAAAATGTCTTGATATTGCCTTCATCAGATGGGGTGATGTCACCCCTGTAAAAGCCAAATTTTGATGATGCACACAGATTGGGAGTCCAAATGGGTAATGTCAACATGTGCTATCTCCCATCATGGGGGATCAATGGACATGTTTTGTGGGTGCAACCCCTTCCTCTCACCTACTAGAGTTACGAGGAAGGGGTTGCACCCACAAAACACGTACATTGAGATCCCCCGATGGCAGATAGCACATGTTGACACACCATGTGCATCTTCAAAATTTGGCTTTTAAAATGTAAAAAAACTATTTGTTTGTTGAGTCCAACAAATGGGAAAATGGATGTGATTTGCAATAAATTTATATTCTCCCCAACACATCTATCATGTTCTTCATTTGTTGTTCCATAACATTCAGTTTATTTCGAATAATGCCGATTTCCCCATTCCACATCATGATGTTGTGGATGAGCCTTTGGGCACTGTCACTAGTGAAAGGTTCAACTTCCTGTTCCACAACCAGCACATCACCTAAAAATTGGTTAAAAAAACATGTATTAGAAATATGCAGGCATACATAGATTACCTGAAGCTGGGGTGTCAGACACTCACCTGTTTGGGTGACCATCTCACCCTCTTCCTCCACCTCTCCTTCCTCCAAATCCTCGGGGGGGGGGGGCTTGGGCTGATTTCCCATTCTCGGTGATGTGGGGGGTCCCTGGTGTCCTCTGAGTGGTGTCCTCCGAGTCTTTTCTCCCCTATGAGAATGAAACAAAAAAGGTATACTTAGCACACAGATATTTGAGTCCAGAAATAGGAATATGAAACATTGCTTGGAAGTGGTGTACAATTGTCTGTTTGGGCAGAGTTCCAAGTTGAAGACATGATTAATTCCCTTTTAACCAAGCTGGAATACTTACCTTTTTTGGACAAGTTTCACAGATGGAGACACCCCAAGTATCCACTGGAGCACCTGTGTGGGTCACCCTAAAACATGTGCTCTGGTGTCCCACACTAGTTCTCCTGAGTCCAGATGTGTAAACAGCTGCTGAGTGTCCTCTCCTTACATTCCACTAAATCAAGTTTGCAATTCATTCTAGTTTCAAAGACATCTAGACAACAATGTCCTAAACTTCATTTAAGACAAATTAGCATGACCAAAATGTAGTTAACCCTGTATCAGCTAAAAACATTGTATTTTTTGCAAACGAACAATGTTTCCTAAGAACGATTACTGTGCCCACGAACATTTATAACTGTACAACAGTGAAGAAAAGCACATGAACACATGACAAGTACTTACTTTTTTAAGCACTTTCTTTATCCTTCTGTACTGATCCGGCTCTCTTAATTTTAGGTCTGACCAGCGTTTTCTTAATTGCTCCTTTGATCGTCTTATCCCAAATTTGTGACGCAGACTCTTCACCACTTTCGTCATGATTTTGGCCTTGCGCAGATTGGGGTTTGGGTACAGCCCATTCTTAGCATCATAGTCGTCCCTCCTCAATATGTGGACCATCTCCACCATCTCCTCAAAGGACATATTGGAGGCCTTAAACCTCCTCCTGGATCGGGACGTTTCAGCCACGGGCTTTCCTCCTCGTTACTACTGTTAGTAGTCACCTGGTGTGTCTCTGCCATGTTCCTCTCCCACTGCGACGAAAGAGACGGGGCGGGGAATCTTTGAGAAAGAACATCAGGGGTGGGTGACGCGGGCGGAGTTTCACGAATGCGCAGTCTATATCAAGATAACATGCATTTGTCGTACATCCAATCTGTGTGTGTGTGGAGGAAGGACGAACGGAAGTGGCGAGCGTCCTGAATGAAGGTAAAATTTGAACTTGGCCCATCACAGTGGCCTATACTGCTTCAAGATTGAGGCCTATATTGGGATATGATAATGAGAATTTAGGCTGACATTAGTGTTTTTGTTTTGTGTATTGTCTTACAGCAAAGATGAATCACTTTAAGGACCCAGAATTTATGGCCAGTTTCATAAACAGATACAGGGAAATGAGGAATTTGTGAGAGGTGAAACACAGCTTATATTAAAATAAACAAGCTAGGAGGTCATCGCTGGAGAAACTTCTGGAATTTGTGAAGACTCATGGCCCCTATGCAAACGTGAAGTTTTTGGACAATAAAATTGGGATCTTGAGGAACATGTATAAGAAGGAGCATAATAAGATCCAGAAATCATTGAATGTTTATGTCCCCAGGCTGTGGTACTTCAACAAACTGCGGTTCCTGGATGACCAGACTAAAGCCAGGGAATCTCTTTCGACCCACCCTTCCCTGCAGCCTTCCCTTCACCGTTCCCCCAACCCCAGCAGAGGCTGACGAGGAACAACCTGGCCCTTCCATCCTGGAAGAAGTGGATGCGCCCAGCTGGAGTCAGGAATATTCTTTCTTAGACATATTTATTGTCCTAATATTAATGATGTTAACTAGATGTTAGAATTGCTTACAAATCAATGATTTTATACAAAAAATGATGTATACATATCACTAGACAGTAGTGGCCAAAAATTTTGGTGACCAGCTTGAAAAATGCTGGGGTCAGAATGATAGTCTTTTCTATTTATTAACATTCAATTTGCAAGTCATGAGCTCAAAATTGTGTGTGATTGATGAAGCAAAAACTACAACTATGTCCCTTTTTTATACACAGGATGAGCTCAGCCAGGAGGAAGGTCTGGAAAGCGTCAGCCAGGAGGAGGCCGTGCCCAGTGGCAGCCAGGAGGAGGCTGTGCCCAGTGGCAGCCAGGAGGTGGCTGGGCCCACTAGGAGCCTCACCCAATCCCAGGTGCTTCCCCTCTGCCTTACCAACAAAAGGCCCAGGAATAGGGACAATGATGGAGGAGGCAGCACTGGGCCTCATTAGGGAAGCCAGCAATTTCCTCAGGAGCCCCCCCAACACTGAAGAGGCCTATGGCTGCTATCCAGCCACCAGGTTGCTGGAATTGGAGAAGGGCCAAAGCCTCCTCTGTGAGAGAATTTCTTTATGCCCTTCAGAAGGGGTTGAGGGGCCAGCTGACTGAGAACAGCAACATATATGAGCAAGCCCATCCTCCTCCTGCCACCAGAGCCACAGCCTCCAAGGAAGGCTGCAGGGAAGGCTGCAGGGAAGTCTGCAGGGAAGACAAGAAAGTGATGGCATGGGTTCAGTCTGGTCTGACAGAAGATGCAGGCAGGTGTAGTACCACAGCCTGGGGACAGATATGTCATCTGCTGCTGGTCCTGATCTCTGGGATTCCTGGACCAGATTATGCTCCCTATTATATGGACTCCTCAAGCTTCCAATTTTCTTTTACACAGACTTGATGTGTGCCCTGGGGGCCAAAAGGCTTTGCAAACTCCAAAAGTTTCTCTAACATTGACTTCCTTTTTATTTTGTTACCCAGAATAAATTAGTATTATTATTATTATACAGGATTTATATAGCGCCGACAGTTTACGCAGCGCTTTACAACATTAGGGCAGACAGTACAAGTACAATACAATTCAATACAGGAGGAATCAGAGGGCCCTGCTCGTTAGAGCTTACAATCTAGGAGGGAAGGTCAAGTTATACAAAAGGGTAAGAGCTGTGGGGGATGATAATGGATATTTTATTTTCAATAAATACTTTCCTATGTGTTTTTCTTCAAAAATGACAGTTTGTTTATGAGTAGGCAGGTACATTTCAAAAAGACAATGTCAAATTAACAAGGGATACCAACCTCCTTGAGGTTGATAAAAAATACAAGATAATAATATTATTGTGGTAACTTGACACACAAAAAAACAAATTATATGGAGATCACTAGAAAATCATTTTTAAGTAATCGTAAAATAAATCTTGATGAAATAAAAAATTATAAAAGATGAGTATTAAAAATAATTGTGAACATTATTATGGAGATCGGGCTTTTAAAAAATAGAATATTATTCATGAGATGAGGATAAATAATGAAGAAATAAGTTTGTGAGAACTTTGTGTGAATATGAGCAGCAAAAAACGTCATTCTTCTAGCATTATAAAGAAGAAAAGAATGTGCTGCATTCAAAGATCACAGAATTAGCAGGAATTTGCTAGCTCCAATAAGATTGCTAGTTTTACCACACCGAGCGCTTCCGTCTCATACTTGCTTCAGAGCATGCATTGTTTTTGGTCCGCCGGAACAGCATACAGATGAGCGGTTTTCGCAATAGGAATTGGTTCCATCGGAAATATTTAGAACATGTCCCATTTCTAGGTCCTTCAGAATTTTCAAAAAAAAAAGTCCGATGAGGCATACACACGATCAGAATATATGATGAGAAGCTTACGTCTGACTCTTTTTGTCGGACATTCCGCTCGTGTGTACGCGGTATAAGTCTCTAAATGACCCGTTGTTTAAAGCAGTAGTAAACTTTTTTAGGCAACTTTTACCTACAGGTAAGCTTATAATAAAGCGTACCTGTAGGTAAAATTAATATTTCGTAAACATGCACTGTTTAGGAGACATTCACTACTACTGCAGCTGGTGACATCACCGGCGCATGCATACTGTGCTCTGAGGGGAGGGCATGCTGTCCATTCAGAGTGCTGTGCTGCAGTCGTGGCTCCTGTGCAAATGTGCGGGAGTGACATCATCGCGGCTCGACCCTTCAAACAGTCGAAGCCCACAAACCCAGGTGGAAGACCAGATGAAGCCCTGTCAGCGATGACAGCACACCGCTGGAGGGCTTAGTTTCAAGGTAAGTCTTTCATAATATGCTGGCATGCAATGCCTACTAGCACAATACGACATTACCTTGCAGGGAGCCCATAATTTATTTATTTTTTGCTGTCTCAACAGTTAGAGGGAGGTTCCTGTACAGACTCTCTCAGGTCTGTATATCAATCTCAGTTCGAGGTTTTGAGCTCTGTAATCAGGCTTTTTTGTAGCAAATCAGCACTAGCTAGAGGTAATTTGGTTCTATGTAAAAAGAAGCATAGAGTTTAACCTCCTGGTTAGAAATGAGAGTACTAATATTCTTATGCATTAAAGCTTATTTACCTGACAAAAAATATTTTATTTTAAATAGATTTTTATCTATTATTAATTTCCTTTAAATGTAACTGCTGAACTTTAGTAAGTGTGGAAAAAGTATCTGCCTTTCCTTGCATCATCACCTGCAGGACCCTGTATTAATTCTGTGCTCTGCCCTTGTATTGTTTAAGTTGTTTGGTTGTCACAAATGAAAAAAGTGTGTTAGACGCAGATGACCGAGTGATCAAAAGAAGGAAGTATTTCATAAGTGCTTATGGCTTGTCACGGGGTCACCAGTGAACACTATTACACATCTGGTGTACATTTAATTTAGTAGCACAAAAGATTAGCTGCCTTTGCAATGTGGTTTAGAGCACTGCGTAGCTTTACTCAAGATCGAGCCCCTTTTCTGCTATCCGTGATTTTTGTGTGTTAAACATATCCACTTACACCGTCTTTTCCCAGATGATCGTGCTTTTGGGCGGTCATGCTTGAATACCTTAACAATTTTTAAATGGTTTAGAAAATTTAATCTTCAAATCAAACATCTGGGTAATGTCCAGGGTCACCTGTCTTTGGCTGAAAATCGCTCATGGTTACCAAGCATGAAAAGAGGACATTTTCCCGTGAGAATGCTGTTGACTGAATTTAGGTCAAGACAGGTTTACCGACAAATTCCAAGCTAGCTGCACATCTCAAGACTTCTGCTTTAATCTCTGATTGTACATCTTTTTATTGTTCTGATAGATGAACAATAAGCCATTGTAAACCTTGACAAACTTAGATTCGGCATGATTTTCCATGACTTTCATTATGAATTCCAAGGCAATTATAGTTACTAGCTTAAACGAAAATAAAATTAAATTAGCTAAAAGCAAGTGAAGTCATTCAATTTTAGAATTGCTTTGCATAATGCAAAGTGTACCTGTCATGAGACATGGCCTCCCTTTTAAAGAGTATCTAAAGGCCTTTTTTTTAGAATTTTGGATAGGAGGGGTTTGAGCATGTAGGCAGGCTGCCTATAGAAGTGTTGGTTTAGGTAGTGGCAGGTCAAAGTGGGGGTGAGTGGGGGCGGTAAAGTGTGTACTGCTGTTACAGGGTTTTTTGGATCCAGCCGACCCACCGGTGATATAAATACCAGCGAAGGCTGGGTTCAGGGCTTTTTCAGGCCGCACTTAGCAGGACATGCTGTGATTACTATGGAGGAGGACTGATGTGCTTAAACGAAAATAAAATTAAATTAGCTAAAAGCAAGTGAAGTCATTCAATTTTAGAATTGCTTTGCATAATGCAAAGTGTACCTGTCATGAGACATGGCCTCCCTTTTAAAGAGTATCTAAAGGCCTTTTTTTTAGAATTTTGGATAGGAGGGGTTTGAGCATGTAGGCAGGCTGCCTATAGAAGTGTTGGTTTAGGTAGTGGCAGGTCAAAGTGGGGGTGAGTGGGGGCGGTAAAGTGTGTACTGCTGTTACAGGGTTTTTTGGATCCAGCCGACCCACCGGTGATATAAATACCAGCGAAGGCTGGGTTCAGGGCTTTTTCAGGCCGCACTTAGCAGGACATGCTGTGATTACTATGGAGGAGGACTGATGTGCCTTGAAGTCTATCAGAGGCATCTGGGATCTGGAGATCAGCTAAGACTTGGAGAAAGCCAGCAATGGACTATTACCTTTTGGAGGTATGCTTGGGCAGCCAGCTAGGGATAATAGAAACCTTTTAATGCTAATGTTTATGATGAACTGTAACGCAAAAAAAAGAGACTTTTCAGTAAAGTTGCATCAACTGTTCTGAGCCTAGTCTGAAGTTATTCAAGGGGTGCATGTTGGTTTTGGCATATCAAAAGAACTTGGGTCAGTAAAGCACACATGGGATACAAAACAAAGTTCAGCAGGAGGATAATGCAGTTTCTATGGGTAATCAAGAATTAGGGCAAAGCACATCGCTGCCAGTCGGAAAGCATAGTGCTTGCTGCAAGTGATGGGTCCGTCAGTAGCGAGGGGGCTGGCGTTCTGACTCTCACCCCAGCGATCAGTCTCCCATAGTATCCAGGAATGAGCGCGCGTTATGAAGACCTTTAGCCTGGCAACATGGTAAAGGAAGGAAGGAGTTAACAAGTGCACACATGAGGTCAAAGCTAGGTGCAGGGCGGACCCACATTCTGTTACTGGGAGTGAAGTAACAGAGGTATGCTGGACTGGTGGAAAGGGTGCGGGCTCAGGAGCATCCCTCCTAAATGCAACATACATCAGGCAACAGTCTGTAGTGACAAGGGACAGCACTTTCCAGAGGAACTCTATACTTTTATTAATGTACACAGTGACATGGCTCATCTCTATGTCGGGAAACTGCCTTATTGTTAGAATTTCACATGACCACAGCCTGGTTCTGGACATTGGTGAGTGTGTTCATGGCAAAAGGTACCCTTACATGCAGGACATGTTGCCCCGTCCACAAACCCCTAGCATGTTTTTTTTTTTACAGTCTCCTTTTTTCTCTGATGACTATTGTTAGCAAGACCAAAGTAAGGATAAATCCAACATTTGAAGCTGTCCCTAGAGCAGTAAAAAGGAAAGTCTTCCAATGGGGACACCTAATTCATTGACAACTTTCAAAGTGGGCATTCCTTTCACTTTTAAGAGCTTTTCTCTCACATCCTGGTGCATCTACAAGATAGAAAGTCAGTAGACAGAAAGTCCATAGGCATAAATATGTAATGCCTGAGGAGTAGCGCTGTTTAAATCCTGGTGTGCCCAATGCAAGCATTCCATAAGTGGCTCCAATCCCATCTTTTTATTCCCATAACACAATTAAGTATGATAATAGCAAATATAGGGAAAAAGATGGAAAGAGTTACTGGTACTGGGAGAATGCTGGGATTTTTAGTTCAACATGGGCTTATCTCTTTCACTATCATGTTGTGCGCTTGGTAAGAGTTCAAAAAAAGCATTGATTTATTTTCTGCTGTAGTACATTGCTTTTTTAAGTGTATGTAACAATTGCCTACATTAGCAGACCTTGAAACTCAGAAACCCAGTATCCCAACTTTCATGTGGCACACTCCCCTTTGAAATGAAGAAAATCTAGAGTGATTTGCTGCCCCACAGAGACAACATAGTTCTGACTTCGGCATCAGAGTGGCAGCGGCATTGGAAAGTGTGCTCAAGTAAGTAAAACCACTAAACACTAATGCTTGGGATTTAACCACTTCCAGCCCAAGGCCATCATATGACATCCTTGACTTTCAGTGGGGATATCTGAATGATGCCTGCAGCTACAGGCATCATTCAGATATCCTCTTTTTCAGCCAGCGATTCTGTGTACCGTAAGAATTATCATAGCGGCAGTTCAGCTGCTAGATCGTTTTTACAGACAATGGGAGGGGTCATCCCCGCCTCCTGCCATCCTCCAGTGCTTCTCCGTGCTCTCCCATGCCATCAGGGACCCGTAGAAAGAATCGGCCACTGCCGGATGAAGATCATAGAGATGACTGGTGACCAGATGGTCACCAGTCATCTCTATGACCGTCGGAGGCCCGGGCGCGATGTTTCGTCATCACGTCCAGGCCGCGCTTGTAGACAAAGTCGCGATCACGGCTGGAAAGCATGAGATCGTGAACTTTTTTTTATCTCATGCTTTCCAGCCTGGAGGTGAGATGACCCCATATCTCTCCATAAAGAGGACCTGTCACACACCATTCCTATTACAAGGAATGTTTACATATCTTGTGATAGGAATAAAAGTGATAAAAAAATAAATCATTAAAAGTGAAAGTGTAAAAATAAAAAAAATAAAGTAAAATAACCAATCAAAAGAAAAAAAAAATTTTAAGCACCCCTGTCCCTGGTAGCTCACGCACAGAAGCAACACACACGTAAGTCCCGCCCACATATGTAAACGCCGTTCAAACAACACATGTGATGTATCGCCGCATGCGTTAGAGCGAGAGCAATAATTCTAGCACTAGACCTTCTCTGTAACTCTAAACTGGTAACCTGTAAAAATTTTAAAGTGTCGCCTATGGAGATTTTTAAGTACTGAAGTTAGGCGCCATTCCATGAGTGTGTGCAATTTTAAAACGTGACATGTTGGGTATCTATTTACTCAGTGTAACTTCATCTTTCACATTATACAAAACAATTGGGCTAACTTCACTGTTTTGTTATTCTTTAATTGATTAAAAATTGTTGCGCAAATACCGTGCGACTTAAAATTTGCAATGACCGCCATTTTATTCCCTAGGGTGTCTGCTAAAAGAACATATATAATGTTTAGGGGTTCTGAGTAATTTTCTAGCAAACAAATTATGATTTTTACATGTAGGAGAGGAGTGCCAGAATAGGCCCGGTATGGAAATGGTTTTAATATTGTTCCCACTGGCACAAAAGTTTGTGTTTTTATTATTGTTCTTATTGACACCAACTGACAGGGATTGTTTTATTATTTCTCCTATTGACTCCAAAAATTGTATTTTATACTGCTCCCATTTATACCAACAATGGAGTTTTATTACTGCTCACACTGACACCAATCCAATAATGAGGTTTTATTGCTTCTCCCACTGACACCAACAATCAGGTTAAGTCCACTGCACTGCACAGACCTGTTAAAAGATTGTTCTTCTCAGACAGTAAGGCCCCATTCACACCTGAGCATTTTGTAGTTTGAAGCCTGAAACTACAAAACGCTGGAGGGTTAAAAAAATCAATTATTCTCTATGGAGATGGTTCACATCTCCACTCCAAAATTCCTGAAGCCAGAAGCTCCAAAACACCTGAAGCTCAAACAAGTTCTGGGACTTTTTTTAGGCAGATTTGGGCATTTTCCTGCTTTTTACATTGATAACCTTTTGACCTGAACAAAATCGTGGCAAAAACGTGGCAAAATCGTGGCAAGAATGCAGTAAAATCACGCAAATTTCTGCCTGAAAACGCTACGCTCAGGTGTGAATGGGGCCAAGTATTCACCAAGGTCCTAGCACTGATTTTGGTATTGTTGAGAGCAAGTGGCATATCAGTGATCACTTATTTTAAAGAATTGTTTGTCAGGGCTACCTTAGCTTCAGAACTGCAAACCAGCCTAAAGCTCACCTTACAAACCTTGCAGAATTTTGCCTTTGTCTTTTAAACATACAGAAGTTCTCACTGTCCTTGAATCTAGACATGGTCAACTATGGCGTTACCCTGGATACTAGACTAATGAACATTTTCCTCTTCAAGGGAAAGCTAATGACTCCGTGGTACTAAGTACAGATTCTTTGATTAAAAGCAAACTCCTCTTTTTTTATTTGCATATAGGTTCCTGGACTTATGGTCTTGTCTTTTGAGGGAGTTCTCTTTGCCCAATAGAGAAGAAGATTGCCTTAGGCCAGAGACTAGGTGTTCCTGTTATAGTGGCTGCTATTGCTGATGTTGACTCTGGGCAGGTCTTTTTTACCACCCCACTTGACAATTCTCACAACAAACACAAGCCTTTCTGGTGGGGAGGTGTCTTGGGTTCGCTGAAGAATTTTCTTCACCTTCCATTGTCTCCACAGAGCAGTGAACTATTACAAATATTTTGTAAATTATTTAAACTGTTGTTCTTCCTACTGCTAAATAAAGATATTTAATTTTAAAATAATATCTTAGTGCAGAGTTTTTCAACCGGGGGTCTGTGCCTCCCTGGGGTTCCACAAAGAGTCCCCAGGGGTGCCGCAGCAAAATTACAGAAAGCCCTGATACAGTCCGATGATTAAAAGTGTATACGGAGCAGGGAGAGCACATCCCTTTCCCCCTCTAGGCTCTCTCCGCTCCCTGCTGCTATCTATACTACTGTCAACCGCTCACCAAATAACCCCTAAGGACACATAGGATAAATATGAGGCGCTCTAAACATCTTAAATACCACAGTGTTACAATAGTGGTGTGACCCTCTTATTGTGGTCTTAGCACCCTCGTGAAATATACTGTTGCTACCAACCTATAAATTGTATAACAAATGACAGTAAAGAAAATAAAGAAAATATATATGTGACACTCAAGTGAAAGAATATGTGCAATCACTTCACTCCATGCTGTGATTTTTCAAACCACACATAAAAGTCCATATATTCCCAATAAATCAGCTCAAAAAAGAACTGTTGGTGACAAAATATAATTGGTGACGAAATATAAATCAAGTGTCCCAAAAAAAGTTTATAATCTTTGAACATAATTGAGTGTCTCCGTGTGTCTTCCACCTCACCACCGTGTTCAGTGAATCACACCCTCCAGAAATGCACTCCACAAAGTTTGAAGATTGATGTGAATTGCACACAGTTTCTGCTGTTTTAATCTTTTAAGAATGTGAGTGTATTATGAGAGGATTGCAGTGGTTTTAATAAAATTTGTTTGCTGGTTCACACTATTGGAGCACTTTATATTTTCTTTCATGTGGATCTATTGAATAACAATCACCATGGACATCGAATGATTTATTTACCGTGGAGTGTGGTAAAATAAGCGTTTATTGCCTTGCATGAGAGTGCTGGATATATAAATCGGTGAGTGCATTTCTGGAGGGTGTGATTCACTGAACACGGTGGTGAGGTGGAAGACACACGGAGACACTCAATTGTGTTCATCAAAGATTATAAATAAATCATTCAACTATATATGGCGGTGACTCCAATTTTTCTGAAGCCAACAGGATTTTATAAATCTGGGAGACTATATTTCTTGGCGCCTCCTTATCACACAATTTTTAAAAATCTGTTAGTTGCTCTCCCGACCTAATTGGCTGCGGGAGCCTTTTCAGAAAATGTTTTAATTGGAGATATCGCCATCTATCCAAGCCCCGTGGGATCCTACCGTGTGTGAGCTGTTGGAGAGACAAGATTTTACCTTCGTTCGTGACTTCTCTCAATTGTGTTTTCCCCCAAAGTGCTTCCTTTCCTCCTATACTCTCCATTCCTGGTGTGAACAATGTGTCTATTAAAGTGATCAAGGGTGAATTATACTTCCCATTCACCTTCTTGTAGACCCCGTCCCAAATTTTGAAGACATTTCTAGTTATTATGTGTGTACTATCTGCCAGTGATCTAAAGTGTGGGGGGTTCCAAACTATAGTGCCTAATTGTGTTTTACTTAAATCTGCTTCTAATTTCACCCATTTTTTCCGTTTACTTCTTGTCACCCATTCTACAATCCTAGATAGCACTACGGCCTTGTAATACAACTGCACATCGGGGACAGCCAGGCCCCCATCCAATTTTCTTAGTTTTAATGTCTGAAATGAGACTCGCGGTTTTTTCTTTTTCCAGATAAAGGTCATGAGAATTTTCCTAAGCATCTTCAGATAGTACTGAGGCAGTGGGACTGGTAGAATCTGAAAGAGGTACGTAATCTTGGGTAATAAAACCATTTTAATGACGTTGATGCGACCGATCCAGGACAGGGCTTTGCAATAAAGTCTATTACATTCTGATCTTACTGAGTCTAGTAGGGGCATATAGTTGGTGTTAAACGTCTTCTTGATTGAATTAGTTAGTTTAATACCCAGATATTTTAGTTCTTTGGTCCATTTAAAACTAAATTCTTTTTTTAGAGTTTCTATCCCTGAAATACTTATATTTATATTTAATATTTCTGATTTATTCATATTTATTTGAAAGTTGGATACCTCTCCGTATTTCCTTATTGCTTTTAATATGTTTGGCATCGTCGTGGTGGGGTCGGTTATAAAAAATAGCACATCGTCCGCGTATGCTGCGACTTTGTGCTCCTCGCCATCTACCACAACTCCTCGAATATCAGGGTCTCTTCGAATTGAGGCCAAAAAGGGTTCCATGGCTAAGACAAAGAGAAGCGGCGACAGGGGGCAGCCCTGTCTCGTGCCCCTCTCCATCTCAAAGGGTTGAGAAGCAGTGCCATTGACTTTAATTACCGCGGTTGGATGATGGTATAGGGACTTTATCTTACTGATCATTTTAGGGCCCAGACCCACTGCCTCTAGAGTCTGAAACATGAACCCCCAGTCTACCCTGTCGAAGGCCTTTTCGGCATCAATAGACAGGAGTAGTCCTGGGGGTCCATCTTCCCTCATTTTCCCGGTCAGGAGAAGGGCTCTAATCCCATTATCCTTTCCCTCCCTATTAGGGACAAACCCCGCCTGGTCTGGATCAACTAAGAGGTTCATAAATTCCTTCAGTCTTTCTGCCAAGACTTTTGCGAGGATTTTTGTATCGTTATTCAGGAGGGAGATTGGGCGGTAGCTCGAGCACAGTAATTTATCTTTCCCTTCTTTCAATATTGTTGTGATAGATGCCTTCAATGCGTCTCTGCTCATCTCAAATCTATCGCCCAACCCATTTAAATAGCGACATAGCCTTGGTACTAAGACCTCTTTATATGTTTTATAATAGAGTATTGTTAGGCCATCTGGGCCAGGGCTTTTCCCAAGTGCCATTCCTGCCAAAGCTTTATTTATTTCTTCTTCAGAGATTGGTCTTTCTAGCAGTTCTCTATCTTCCTCAGATATCTTGGGGAGCGCCGCCTTTTTAATGTAGTTGTTATTTCTTAGTATCTTGTTTATAGAGGGAGTGTCTTGCTTGGGAGCTGAATAAATCTCCTTGTAATAATCTCTAAAAGTTTCTACCACCTTCTTAGTTGAATACTCTATATGTCCCTCTTTAGTTTGAATTTTTTCTATAAAATTCCTAGTTTTTTCCTTTTGTACCGTTTTTGCTAGCAGCTTACTGGGTTTATTATCCCATCTATATCTTTCCCAGGCTATCTTATTTAGTGATGTTCTAGACTCCTGTTCCAGTAGCGTTTTTAGCTCAGATCTTTTAATGACCATCCGATGGTGTATCTCTTGGGGTCGCTGACCGGAAATTTTTTTATGTATTTGTTCTAGTTCCGTGAGCTCGTCAGTTAATTTTTTGATTTTTTCCTGTCTGTTCTTTTTCCTCCTCGTACCCATTTCAATAAGCACTCCTCTAACATAGGCTTTATGAGCCTCCCATAATATGGCCTCCGAAGTCTCTCCTGTATCATTAATCTCGAAGAAGTTCTCTAATTCCTGTCTGATTCTGTTATACCCCTTGACATCACTTATCAGCTCCTCATTTAACCTCCACTGTCCCCTTGCGGCTTGTTCTCTTTCGGACATCACTTCTATGGTCATGGGAGCATGGTCTGAATAGGTTATGTTTCCTATCGTGGATCCCTTAACCCTATCAATACCCCTATGCTCGATTAGGCCCCAGTCAATCCGCGAATAGGACCCGTGTACAGGGGAATAAAACGTATAATCTTTTTTATATGGATGTTGAACCCTCCAGATGTCCACTAGGTGCCAGAAGGAGAGCCTTTGCTTTAACTTCTTTAAGTAAGTACAGTCCTTCCTCTGGGGGCGGGCCGTGCTGTCGATGCTCGGGTTAAGGCAAAAATTAAAGTCCCCCATCAAAATCAAGTGCCCTCTCCTGAACTCCATTATTTTCCCCAATATGTTAGCCAGGTACTTCAACGGATTTTTATTAGGAGCGTAGATGTTGACTAGCGTATATTTTTCCTCATTTAATCTACCTCTTAGGCACAAAAACCTTCCCTCTGGATCTACTAGCCTTTCCTCCAGCTCAAACCTTGTATTCTTTGCAAAGCCAATAGCTACTCCCCGTGACCTATTTGAGATAGTGTCTCCTTGAAACCAGACCGGGTATTCCCTAGAAAACTCTCGATTGGAGTGAAATATGTGTCTCCTGAAGGAACACCACGTCTGGTCCCAGTAATTTTAACTCATTGAAGATATTAAGTCTTTTCTTAAGTGAATTTAAACCTTTAACATTATAACTTGTAAATTTTATTGTTGCCATCGCCCCTTTTAAGGCCTCTCGGAATATCCCTTTTCTTTAGACCCTGGAGAGTTCCCCCTTTTCTTGGGGTTAAGGTTAAGCCTACCCCGCTAATCCAAAAACACCCCCTCGCCATTCCCCCCCCACCCCCCCTCCGGTACCTCCCCCCCCCTCCCTCCCCAGTACCCTCCCCCTGTTCTCCCCCTTCCCCCCCACCCCCCCATTTGGTCCCTAACGAACCCTTGGACCATTGAGGGTCACAATCATTGTGGCCCACCATTGGTCTCCTCCTCTGAAGGTGGAGTTTTAGGCGTACCGTCTCTAGATTTGTATTTTACCCTAACAACAAACTTTGTTACCCTACATGACCTTTTACTCCCTCTCCCCTCTATCCCCTCCCCCCGGGAAATTCCCTCAACCCATGCTCAGTTCAATCCAACGTTCCATGGACCAGTCCAATGTTGGAGGCGCCTGTAGCCCCAGTTTCTCGCAGAACTCATCTAATTCTCCTGGAAATCTAAGTATTGCGGTTCTCCCATCTCTCGTGCCCACCAGACAGGCTGGGAATCCCCATGTATATTTAATATTTTGGTTCACCATGTGCTCTAATAGGGGTTTTAGGTGTCGTCTTCTTGCCAGTGTACCTTTGGCTAGGTCAGAGAAAACATGAACTCTTGCTTCCTCAAACTGCAGTGGGGCATGACCCTTGATTTTATGCCAGATGTTTTCCTTGTCTTCGTAAAATCTAAACCTCACGATTACATCTCGGCTTCTTTCAGTCCATCTGGTGTCTAACCTGCCTACCCGGTGTACCCGCTCAATTTTTGGGAAGTCTTCTCTTCCTAGCCCCAGGAGTGGACTAAAGATAGTCGCCACCGTCTGCCTCAGATCTTCACCCCTATTTTCTGGAATCCCTCTAAGTCTCAGATTTTGTCTGCGATCCCTGTTTTCCTGATCTTCCAGCCTATAACAGGCTTTTATCTGGTTTTGTTGAGTTGTTTTAAGTTGTTCTTTTAGTCCGGAGATCTCCCGCCCTTGCCTATCAAGCTTATCCTCAGCCTCTTCCACTCTTGTCAGGAGGTTACCTAAATCAGACCTCAACAGAGTGATCTCCGCCTTAATTGATGATTCAAGCGCTTTAAGCATTTCTGCTAGGTCTCCCTTCGAGGGGGGCTGTGAATCATGGCTATATTCACAGCTTCTAGATGCTTCCAACGTGTCATCGGTCAGTGGCTCATCTCTTGAATGGTCTGGAGTCAGGTCCTCCCTCTCGCCTCGTCCCTTCTTCTTTTTATCAGCCAGAAATGCCTTATGCGACTCTAGATGGGAACTCACCGGACTCTCCCCTTTAACCATATATTGCTTGATAGTACTGGCGGGATTGCTCCCAGCTAGGTTATCTTTTGGGGTTTTTGGTGGGCCCCCCCTCCCAGCTTTAGATGAGCTGCGACTCATATTTCTATTATCGATATCCAGTCCTCCTGAGTTTGATCGCTAAGACCGCTATTGACCGTGGCCGATTAGTCTCCTAGGTTTCCTCCCTTTTTTTTTTTTTTTTTGGGGAACCAGGAAAGTTGTATTTAAAGTGCAAGTGCTGATGTAGAAGTGGTGTAGGGTTGATACAGTGGGTAGGCCTTGTATCTCTGGGCTGAAATCGTACCTACGTGTGGGACTAGTGCAGAGGGCTCCTGGGTATATTTTCCGCCAAACTATGCCCGCCTTATAAGTACTTAGACATTGAAATACAGACTTGAAGATATCACAGTCCTGTAATAGGTATTAGTATGTTACCGATGTGGGAAAAGGGAACCGAAATAACAGTCCACTGCTTCACCCCAGTATCTCAGCAGCTCCAACGCAGCCCCCCTTGACAATGTTACACTTTATATTAGGTTTAGGTATAGTTATGCAGTAGAGATGTGCGACATGGTATAAAGAAGCCTCTTTTCCCTCCAGCCTATTACCGTATTAGAGGATGAACTCTTTCAGGTGTTTCTTACAGGATAGCTGCAGGCTTAGTTCACCAGGCTTATCTCTAAGGCATTCTTACCTTTGGCTTTATTAGGTATTAGTTGTCTCTTACCACCACCATATATGACTCCCTGTCACCACTCCAGGTTACCAAGCGGGGCTCGGCTGTTTCCTTGTCACTCCCGTAGTGAGGCTCCTAGCTTCTGACGCCTGCTTCCTACAGCGTCTATCTGCTTGAATTAAAGCTGATGTTGTATGCAGGGGGGGTGAAGGAGGGAGGGCGGGAGAGGAGAGCGGAGCTCACTGAACCGGCATCAGAGACTGTCGCTTCGTCCGTGTACTGTCTTCCTCCAGCGGGGGGCCCACCGGCTTTCAGCGTGCCGTCACCCTGCACGCTACACCCGTGGCTCCTCGCTCAGGCGTCTCGTCCGGTCATCCCGCTCTGAGGAGGGGAGAGGAGGTCCGCCAGAGCTTCAGCTGGGCGGCACGCCCGTTGCTCCTCCCTTCCCCTCAGCCGTCTGACGTCTCACGTCATCCCCCTCCATGTAGTTATTTTTTAAGGGGCAGCTCATCATTATTCAACATTTTGCTTTCATTTGGATTATATATATATTTTTTGCACCAATTAGTAATTTTTGGGATAATTTAGGGTTTATTGGCGCGCTGGAGGTGTTTTCTGTTTGAAGGGCGCTGTATCATCCAGGATACCTGTATAATATCTATACTACTGCCAGCAAAGCTGAAAACTGTACAAGCTGGTCGCCCACGCTCTACCAACTGATGACGTCATTGGCTGCTAAGGAATGGTCGGGCAGTGCACTTCCACTCCCTGCTCCATATACACATAAGATAACACACAAAACCTTTAATTATTGGACAGTATCAGGGCTTTTTGTAAGTTTGCTGTGATAAAGGCTAATGGGGTGGGGTTTAGGAGGAGGGGAGGATTTCTGCTAGAGGGGGGGTTTTGCAGGGGGGGATTTGTGGTAAGAGGGAGAATTTTGGAAGGGGGGTTTGTGCTAAGAGGGGGGATTTGTGCTAGGAGGGGGCAATTTGTGCTTGCTGAGGGGATGGTAGGATTTACAACCTACTGATCGCTTAACTCTGCCTTAAAAACAAAATTTTAGGGTTTTTTCACACCAGGTGCAGTGCGGTAACTCGGGTTTTTCTGCACCACACAAAAAAGCGTTGCATTTGCATGCATGTGTTTGCCCACAAAAATGCATGGTACCGCAGTACCATGCACTTTGGTGGGGCTCAATTTAAAAATCATGCCAGCATATTGTTTGCATGTTTTACTAGCATAGAGCAGCCTAGTTAAAAATGCAACACGTGGGAACACGCAAAAAAAAAAAGAAAAAACACTTGTGCTTGGACGCACCTCCTTGTGTGAGCGAGCCCTTAGACTGGTGTGCCCCAGGATTGTGTGCAATCCTAAAGGGTGCCTTGCCTGAAAAAAGGTTGCAAAACAGTCTTTGTGGGCACCTTTAGAAATTAAATAAGTATTTCCAATTTTTGCCAAAGAGGGCACAAAAGAATGACAATAAGGATGGCTATGGTGGACTGCAGACCTCATGCAAATTTTCTTTTGCTGGAGACCTATTATTTTCTTTAGATACAGTAAGTGTTGGTATCCATGCCACATTTGGTTGGAATACTTTTTTTTATTCTACTTTTTTCTTTTTGGTTTTGGATAGAGTTGGGAAATTATAGAACCTCTACCAGGTTTTATTGTTGATCGCGTCCCTGGTTATGAAATTTACCATCACTTTCTGTTCTGGTTACCATTGTCACAGGGGAGGAAGCTCTGACACTTCTAAGTAAATTACAAGACTCTTAACTCATTATTTAACTTCAAAAGTACCATTGGGGTAGTTCAGTGGCCTGCAGGTAATTGCACATTTTTTTGTTATCTTTGCTACAGGCTAGAGCCTGAAATCCTCCAGTGCTCCATAATGTATACAACTATCAGAATTTTCATGGTCACTGTGTAGAATGCCCCATAACCATCATCTGCACCTTCTTATTGGTGAGGTGGCCTCACTGGACAGGAAGCACCAGTAGTTAGGAGGGGGCAGGCTACACACTGATAATGAAGGCTGTGCTCACACATTTCATATTAGAGGACCTTGGGATTTGCTGTATCTGCAAATATAGTCAATGCATATGAAAGTACCTGTAGGTGCCTGCTAACAGAGTAGGAGTTAACACATTGGAACCACCCTATCCAAGTCCATCCAAGTAAAACCTTGGTCATCAGTCAAATTTTTTTTTTGTCTGCACACTCACAGGACAGTTGAGATATAAAGTATTATAATCAGCCTTGTAATTTGTTTAAGCAGTGGCACCTGAAATATTAGTGGTGCATTTTCCCAGGGAAATGTACATTAAAAAAGTGTAAAATATTGACCTGCAGTCTATCTGATAGCTCCTTAATTTAAATATAGATGTGGTAAATCTCATTTAATTTTTTTTAGGAGAAAAGCAGAGAAGCACATGAAGCCTTTCATCCTAAACTGATTATAATACAAAGTACAGCAATCTCTTCAAATCTTGTACAAGTGGTGTTTCCAGGCAACAGTGTACTTGTAACATCCCTGTTCACAGGAGCAGCTATTGACCTTCTAAAATATGTGCCCATGAGTTTGTTTCTGCATCTACATACTGTTTGTTATTTATTCTGTTACATATTCTTTAAAGGAGTCATAAGGTAGGAAAGGTCCTTCTCATTCAGAGTTAAAATCCAAGCCCGCATGAAACTGACTTTCATGTGTTACAGACTTCTGAGATTCAGTTCCCAGCCCCGCCAATAGTTATGGAGTCATACTGTCATATATGGTTTCTCCATCATTTTTAAATAATAAAGGTTGATTTATTACACAGAAAAGAGTTATGGCCCGTACACACGGTCGGATTTTCCGATGGAAAATGTCCGACCCGAGCGTGTTGTCGGAAATTCCGACCGTGTGTGGGCTCCATCGGACATTTTCCATCGGATTTTCCGACACACAAAGTTGGAGAGCAGGAGATAAAATTTTCCGACAACAAAATCCGTTGTCGGAAATTCCGATCGTGTGTACACAAATCCGACGGACAAAGTGCCACGCATGCTCAGAATAAATAAAGAGATGAAAGCTATTGGCCACTGCCCCGTTTATAGTCCCGACGTACGTGTTTTACGTCACCGCGTTTAGAACGATCGGATTTTCCGACAACTTTGTGTGACCGTGTGTATGCAAGACAAGTTTGAGCCAACATCCGTCGGAAAAAATCCTAGGATTTTGTTGTCGGAATGTCCGAACAAAGTCCGACCGTGTGTACGGGGCATTACTGTGTTCAGATACATCGACGGAATATAGTTCTTTAAATACATATAGTTATTAAGATGTATTATCGATTGCATTAAGTGGGTCTATCTTTTTCTTCCCGTGATTTTTCATGACAACCTACACATGAGGTATCTTCTTGAAGAACCCCAGCTTAGACAAAGGAAAGTTCTGTATATTTAATAGCTATATCCTTTTGAATACTCCCTTTGCTCACTCGTATAGGAAACGCCTATTATGACCTATAGCAATGATGTTGCCCGTAATGGGCCGAGACATTCCATCTTATAATTTCATTAAACCCACTCTGGAAGAGGTTGATCTGAAATAAGACCTATTGTTATGATTATGTTTAATGTATGTTTTTCTATTAATAACCGATCTTCTTTACCAGTATTCCGAATATACAAAGTTTCTATACTTTCATGCAGGATATACAGTGGGGACGGAAAGTATTCAGACCCCCTTACATTTTTCACTCTTTGTTATATTGCAGCCATTTGCTAAAATCATTTAAGTTCATTTTTTTCCCCATTAATGTACACACAGCACCCCATATTGACAGAAAAACACAAACACAGAATTGTTGACATTTTTGCAGACTTATTAAAAAAGAAAAACTGAAATATCACATGGTCCTAAGTATTCAGACCCTTTGCTGTGACACTCATATATTTAACTCAGGTGCTGTCCATTCCTTCTGATCATCCTTGAGATGGTTCTACACCTTCATTTGAGTCCAGCTGTGTTTGATTATACTGATTGGACTTGATTAGGAAAGCCACACACCTGTCTATATAAGACCTTACAGCTCACAGTGCATGTCAGAGCAAATGAGAATCATGAGGTCAAAGGAACTGCCTGAAGAGCTCAGAGACAGAATTGTGGCAAGGCACAGATCTGGCCAAGGTTACCAAAACATTTCTGTTGCACTTAAGGTTCCTAAAAACATAGTGGCCTCCATAATCCTTAAATGGAAGACGTTTGGGACAACCAGAACCCTTCCTAGAGCTGGCCGTCTGGCCAAACTCAGCTATCGGGGGAGAAGAGCCTTGGTGAGAGAGGTAAAGAAGAACCCAAAGATCACTGTGGCTGAGCTCCAGAGATGCAGTCGGGAGATGGGAGAAAGTTGTAGAAAGTCAACCATCACTGCAGCCCTCCACCAGTCAGAGCTTTATGGCAGAGTGTAACGACGGAAGCCTCTCCTCAGTGCAAGACACATGAAAGCCTGCATGGAGTTTGCTAAAAAACACCTGAAGGACTCCAAGATGGGGAGAAATAAAATTCTCTGGTCTGATGAGACCAAGATAAAACTTTTTGGCCTTAGTTCTAAGCGGTATGTGTGGAGAAAACCCAGGCACTGCTCATCACCTGTCCAATACAGTCCCAACAGTGAAGCATGGTGTTGGCAGCATCATGCTGTGGGGGTGTTTTTCAGCTGCAGGGACAGGACGACTGGTTGCAATCGAGGGAAAGATGAATGCGGCCAAGTACAGGGATATCCTGGATGAAAACCTTCTCCAGAGTGCTCAGGACCTCAGACTGGGCCGAAGGTTTACCTTCCAACAAGACAATGACCCTAAGTACATAGCTAAAATAGGAATGACTTCACAACAACTCCGTGACTGTTCTTGAATGGTCCAGCCAGAGCCCTGACTTAAACCCAATTGAGTATCTCTGGAGAGAAGTTGGCTGTCCACCAACGTTTACCATCCAACCTGACAGAACTGGAGAGGTTCTGCAAGGAGGAATGGCAGAGGATCCCCAAATCCAGGTGTGAAAAACTTGTTGCATCTTTCCCAAAAAGACTCATGGCTGTATTAGATGAAAAGCGTGCTTCTACTAAATACTGAGCAAATGGTCTGAATACTTAGGACCATGTGATATTTCAGTTTTTCTTTTTTAGTAAATCTGCAAAAATGTCAACAATTCTGTGTTTTTCTGTCAATATGGGGTGCTGTGTGTACATTAATGAGGAAAAAAATGAACTTAAATGATTTTAGCAAATGGCTGCAATATAACAAAGAGTGAAAAATTTAAGGGGGTCTGAATACTTTCCGTCCCCACTGTAGTTTGCTGTTGCATTGTATGTTGCCTGATATGCGAGCACACTGAGTTGTTGCCCCCCTTTTTTTTTTTTAAAGATTTACAGTTACCTAAAATCTGACAGGCTACATACTTTATGATTAGACTGTTAATTAATCACCTGCTTATTGTTATGCTATAACTATAAATGCAGTGGAGCCACAGATATATCTACCACAGTACTGATAACCCAGTTTTATCCAACTTGTGTTGGGAATTTTGTTGTTATTATTTGTGTAAGAGCACTTCTTTTCTGCTGGGTTAAATTCACAAATCTCCCACCACCCCACAAATATCTTGTGGATACATTCAGATATTTAAATCAGTTTCTACTCTCAAAGCCCTGAAGAAGTGTCCGCAAAAATCTTCCATTAGTCTTAGACTATTATCTAGACTAATAAAGGCATAGTTACAGACTTACTTGTTATAAACCCCTGAAGGTTTAACGCTCTACTTTTTTTTCTCCCCACCCCCCATTGTTTGTTTGTTTCTGTTTTTCGATTCTGTTTTTCTCTCTCTCTGCAAAAATGACATACTCTGAACTAGGGAAATACCCGACACTGATCTCCCATAACACTAAGGGTCTTAATATTCCTGAAAAAAGATCCTTACTATTAAGAGAGTTTGCAAAAGCTAAACCTAAGATAATTTTTTTTCAGGAAACCCACTTTAAAAAGGACAAAATTCCAAACCTGATGACTAAATATTTCACAAAGGTCTTCCATGCCTCTAATCCTTTGGCCAAGACAAAAGGAGTCGCGATGTTATTAAGTAAAGATTCTAACTTCTCTGTCACTGACCAATTGCTTAATCCATAGGGAAGATATTTCTTTCTCAAGGGGTCCTTTAATGGTCAACAAATGACCCTCGCTAATGTTTACTTCTCTAATACAGCACAAGTCTCGTTTTGCCAGAGGATTATAGATGAACTGAAAAGGTTCTCAGCGGGTATGATAATTCTTGGTGGAGATTTCAATACCCCACTTAATCCATTACAAGACACCTCCAATGGTCAGACTTCAATTGCCTATCAGACCCTTAAACGTATTAAACAGATGCTAAATTCCCTAATGTCACTCTCTTTACAATCGGCTACTAAATTATTGGAAGCCAGGAGAGAACTTCAATCTATCTTAAAAAACAAGACGAGACTATACTTTTTTTTTTCAAAAAGAAACTTTATTACGAACATGGTAATGGGAGTGGAAATATCTGGCCAGAGCTCTAAAAGACACCAACACCCTAGAAAACATATTTTGTATACGCTCAAGGGAAGGTACCTTGGAACACTCGACAGATAAGATTGCAGTACAATTTTATAACTTCTATACGAAACTTTACAATCTACTTGCAAGTCACAAACCAAATAACCTTCAGGGAGCTAGGAAACATATTATAGCAGAATTTCTAAAACAAAGCTCTCTACCAGCTTTACACCCAGATGAGATCCAAAAACTATCTAGACACGCAACAAAAAATCCCTGAATCATTTTTTACAAGCCCTCATCACAGTCATACTGAAGGCAAATAAAGACCCCAAAGAATGCGCAAATTACAGACCAATCTTGCTCCTAAATATTGACTTAAAGCTCCTAGCAAAAATTTTAGCAAACCGCCCTAGACCCCTTTCCTATGAACATTATTGGACCAGAGCAGGTAGGCTTTATGCCAGGGAGGGAAGCCAGAGATAACATCTCTAAAGCACTCAACTTGACTCATAGCTCACGTCTGAACAAAATTGAAGGCCTTCTCCTGTTCACTGATGTGGAGAAGGCCTATCGAGTAGCGTGGGATTATATGTTTGCAACATGTGAACATTTGGGTTTACAAAAAAAAAATGATCTCTTGGATATCCACTCTCTACTCTCTACCCACTGCAAAAATTAAGATCACAGGAACGTTATCTGACACGATAAACATCAAAAATGGTACCAGGCAGTGTTGCCCACTCTCTCTCCTCCTATTTATTATTTCATTAGAACCCTTCATCCGCACTATAAATCAAAATCCCTCTATCCATGGCTTTAAATTAGCTAATAGAGAATTTAAAACCGCAGCGTATGCAGACGACCTATTTTTCCTGACACAACCTCATATCTCCATCCCCAATCTGCTAGAAAACTTTAAGACATATGGTTACATTTCAAATTTAAAAATAAATTATAGCAAATCCGAGGCTTTAAACATCTTTTTACCTGTAGACATCTTAAAAAGAGTTAAACAAACTTGCCCCTTTAAATGGGAAAATAAAGCCCTGAAATATTTAGGAATTTGGCTTACTCCCAACCCAGGTGATTTATTTGAACAAAATTTTATACCACTTTTGAAAAATATTATGGAAGACTTAAAGAAATGGCACTCAGAAGGCTTTTCATTGTTTGGGAGAGCTGCAATTGTGAAAATGGTTATCCTCCCTAGGATAATTTACTGTGTGTACGCCCTACATATTAAAATTCCATCTGCTTTTTTTAGATGCTTGCAACAGGTTCAATGCCAATTCGTATGGGCCACAAAAAAACAAGATTAAGCTTCAACACAATAACACACTCTAAAAATGCAGGTGGGATGGGTCTACCTGATCTCAAATGGTACTACTACTCCACTCATATCAAAGAATTATAGATTGGCACTGTCATGGTACAAACAAAGACTGGGTAGCCATAGCCATTGAAAACACACCCTCCCTTCTTCCCCTCAAATTTTTACCCTGGATTCCAAAAATCCATTATCCCCAACTTATAAAACTACATCCTTTCATCGGTACCGATTTACAGATCTTCCACTTAAGCTCTTTCAATTTTGAATTAGCTTCTATCCCAGGCCCTCTTACTAGAATAGCAGATAACCCCAAATTCAGCCCAGGCATGCAGAATAAAGCTATTTCCCCTACTTCCAGTGGTTCCCCACAACTGGTCTCTCATTGTATACAATCAGGACTGATAAAATCAAAAGAGGACATACAAACTCTATGTAAAGGTCAAACACTCCCCCAATGAACATACCTACAATTACGTAGTTTTATTTCCAACCACAAACACAAACAATCCTTCTCGAAAATTCCTACGCAACTTGAAACTTTATGCACGAAAGCACAATAAGTGAATAAAACTACTTCCCTGGCATACTCATGGCTACAAGCCTCCACTAACAAAAAAAATGTTAATTTCAAATCCAAATGGATAACAGCCTTAGGTAAAGACATTAGCGACTCTCAATGGGAAAATGCATACTTTCTCATAAATGTTCAATTAGCACCAGACTCCAAGAAACCTCATATAAGATACTTACGCAGTGGTATGCAACCCCTGACAAACTACACTCTTGGTACCCACAAGCTTCAGATAAGTGTTGGAGATGCAAGATTGAAACAGGTTCAATGCTACACATTTGGTAATGTTGCCCCTTCATCTCTGATTTCTCTAGAAAGGTTTGTGAACTGACCTAGAAAATAATGGAGACAACCATAGAGCTAGATACTGCTTTCCGTCCTCTCCACATATCTCCACTACCTATCCGATGTTACAAAAATTCTCTAATAAAACATTTTCTCAACGCAGCAAAAATTTTGATACCCAGATCCTGGAAAACCACACACACCCCTTCGATCAAAGACTGGCTTCTAGAGATAGATTTCATCCATTCCATGGAAGAAGCCCTTGCCATGTCAAATGACTGCCTAGAACAATACCATAAAACCTGGAATACACGGATCCATTTCAAATACTCTGCTGATTATGAACATCTTATGGGCACTTGAATTGATCTATCACTATATACATTGTCTCTATTCTCTTTACCGTGACATGATATTAATCTTCTATGTACTCTCTTGAATACCTAACCTGCTATCCCTTATTTCTGGGAATGCAGACAGAATAGACCATTCATTAAAATGTTCCATTTAAACTAAAATGTTTTATTTACTTTTTTTTTTTTTAATTGTGATTCTTTTTTGCACATACTCTTTATTACTGAATATTTTATGTAAGATTTTCTATCAAGAATGCACCCCATTCTTATATGTTCTTATATTTGTAGTTTTTAGATCAGTTAACTTATGTACTTACATTTTCTTTTGTAAACCCCTGAATACCCTTTTACTTTTCTTGTGTTATCTGTATACTCATATACGATTGTATACATTCAAATACCTTCAATAAAAACTATATTGTGAAAAAAAAAAGAGTTACATAAACCCACACAATATGAAAATTATCAGGCATAGTACAACCAAACACCATATGGCAAGAGTGGTGGAATACCCATATCTTGCTAACTACACAATGTAGCATATGGCCAGAATTTTTTTGGAGTGGACCTGTGGCTATGCAAAGGGCATACCAAGCTCATTCCTATTAACCACTTCAGCCCCGAAAGGATTTACCCCCTTCCTGACCAGAGCACTTTTTGTGAAACGGCACTGCGTCGCTATAACTGACAATTGCATGGTCATGCGACGTTGCACCCAAACAAAATTGACATCCTTTTTTCCCCACAAATAGAGCTTTCTTTTGATGGTATTTGATCATCTCTGCGTTTTTTATTTTTTGCGCTATAAACAAAAGAAGAGCAAAAATTTTGAAAAAAAAGCAATATTTTTTTACTTTTTGCTATAACAAATATCCCCAAAGAATATATAAAAAACACATATTTTTTTTCTCAGTTTAGGCCAATATGTATTCTACATATTTTTGGTAAAAAAATCGCAATACGCGTATATTGATCGGTTTACGCAAAAGTTATAGCCTTTACAAAATAGGGGATAGATTTATAGCATTTTTTATTACTAATTTTTTTATTAGGAATGGCGGCGATCTGCATTTTTTTATCATGACTGCAACATTATGGCGGATACATTGGACACTTTCGACACCATTTTGGGACCATTGTCATTTATACAGCGATCAGTGCTATAAAAAAAAAAAACTGATTACTGTGTAAATGACAATGGCAGAGAAGGGGTTAAACACTAGGGGGCGATCAAGGGGTTAAGTGTGTCCTAGGGAGGTGTTCTAAATGTGGGGGGATGGGCTTCCACTGACATGACAGCGATCATTGCTCCCGATGACAGGGAGCAGTAGATCCCTGTCATGTCACTAGGCAGAACGGGGAAATGCCTTGTTTACATCTCCCCGTTCTACCTCTCCACACTGCAAGCGCGGGCCGCCAGCGAACATCAAATTCCCGTGGGTTTCAATCCCGTGGGGTTAAATCAATTTGAGGCAAATAGGCTGTTTACTTTGCGAGACAATTAACCCCTAGCTCAGAGAATGTATAAAAAATTCACTGTGCAAAGAATACCCAATCATGTGCAAGGAAAAACAGTATTTTAGCTTCCACATGATTGAATGATGGAAGTCGGCAGGTCTTTACTTCATTCACTAAGCTCTGGTTGAAAATTTCCTTGCAAAGGGAACAGTCTATTTGTCTTTAGTAAATCAACCCCAAACTCTGAATTGGAGCAAAGGAGGGACAAAAGCTTTTTGTAGTTCATCTGCCAAAATTTTTTGGTCCACGCCACTCTCCTAAATTTAAACATGTGTAGAGAAATAAGTGCCTTGCGCTAGAATAAATCAAATAAATATATACACCTAAGTGTAAATTAAACTAAATATGTATCAATCAAATAACCAAAAATCATATGTGACAAATTCAAAAAAACAGCATGTGACAAATTCATATAAAACTGCAATAAAGTGCAATGTGCATATGTAATATCAGCAAATCAAACGTGCATAACATAAATATGAAAGTGCCCAGTGCTCAATTTAAATGATATCAAATAGTCCTGTTAAATATTTCTATGTGATAGGAAAAGGAATCCTAAAAATAAATGCCAAATTCAATATGTGTAACAGTGTCCATGTATGGTGTCATCCAGCATGCTCATCCAATATTAGGTGCTGCAAAACAATGCTCCGGTGCACTACGGTGACCCCCCCAGGTTTTTGTGCTCACCTCAGTGCGTGTGACACAGTGGCTAGCTGTGTCAAATCACACTTTGGAGCAATCCCCGGGCTCTATACTGATTCTCAGGTGCCGATCTCCAGCCTGGTTCAATGCAGCTCCAAACCATAAACAAGAAAAGACTAAATAGTGTGATACCGTAAAAAAAAATATATTTATTTATAAAACCCACTCCCCACAAAGGGGTACTCACATTGCATCGGTGCGTGAGTGCACCGCTCTATAACAAGCTTCCAAAGTGGTTAAAACTGCCGGTATGGCGTGTGTTATGGTATGCGCCTCTCACGATCAGACTCCGTGTTGCTTACTCCGTCCTGGCCCCTCCCCTACACGTGTTCGACACAGGGATCACGTGTCTTCATCAGGGGGATATGATTGGACGGGTGATCTACGGTCTAGATATAGTAACGGCGGCCATTTTGCCATGGACCGCAGATGTTCTAGCAATGGGCTACAACTTCTATTCCCACAATAGATGTCAATACCAACCTGTGACTGGTGGCTATTGTCAAAAACTTTATTAGTCAATCAACAAATGACTTGAAGGGCAAAAAATATCGTATACTGAAACATATAATCCAGGACGGAGTTAAGATATCTCGCATACCATACCACACCTCAATAGCGTGCATTACATAAAATTGCCTGATAGAACATACTATATTGCAAAACATCTCGCAAATGAGAAGTAATATTTTCAGTATAGGTGGAAAATATCCACAAATTATGATAATATATATATATATATATATATATATATATATATATATATATATATATATATATATAATATATAAAAACATCAATGGCCATGTACGTATAAGCTATATTATCTAATGCGATGTATAAACATGCTATACCGTTTAATGCGATATAGTGAAACTGCTATAATATCCAACCAAAAAATGGATAATTGATAATACAAAAGTGGTTGATCAAACACAGTTAACCCTTACATGATATTCAACAATGACAGTAAATGTGGTTGAAATATTAAATAGATAAATGAAATGAAAACATATATAAATATATGTATGTATATACACACACACATACACATAAAAATATATATAAATGAAAAATATATACAAAAATGTATATATGTACTGATAAAAAATAAAAATAAATAAAATATAATATGTATATGAATATACCCTATCCACAACTGTAGAGCCTGGTAGGTCTCTACAGAGATAGATCATTTAAAGGGGGGCCAATCATTTCAAACTATGTATAGGTCCACCAAATGGAACTAAATCAAATCGCATGCTCCAAAACCGTGCAAATTGATATAACACGGCGCCTAGTGTAAATATAAAGATGGAAATTACTACATTTAAAGGGGTAAATACAAAAAAAAAGAAGGGTATATCAGCACATAAATAACCAACCCATATGAAGTATAAATTAACTTATATTGAGCAATTAAACAATAACTATAAAATAAGTGAATTCTATAACTAAAAGTGGTTGAAAAATGGAATAAAGAACCCCTCCATAGACTATACCGGGGGCTAAAAATTACTAAGGAAGCATTTAAGATCTAATTCTTTGTTCAATCCACCAGGTGACAAAGAGCCGAGCTGGCCTATCCACCAGGATTCCCGTTTACTAATTTCTCTAACGTAATTAGAGCCTCTCCAGTGGCGCTTTGGTGCCTCTATTCCCCAGAATTCCATTCCTCTCGTACTTTGATTATGCACCTTTTTAAATTGTATGGAGAGGTAATGTTTATTGAATCCTTTATGAATATTTCTTACGTGCTCTTTCATTCGATCCTTTAGAGCCCTAGTGGTGTGACCAACATAAATGAGGTTGCATGGACATTTTACCGCATACACAACTCCAACTGTATCACAGGATATATAGTCCTTAATGGTGTGTAACTGACCAGTATAGGGGTTATGAAACTCTTTCACTCTCTTAGTGTTGGAACTCTAATTCAGCTATAGCACCTACCACAACCAAAAAAGCCTTTCAAGTCCCAAAACATCTTCGGCTTCTATCTAAATAAATCTAAAACAATACAGGTGCCGTTGCTTTCATCATTTCCCATGGTTATGTTTTTATTCTTCAATAAATCCTCTCTCTTTAAATTCCTAACCATAGTCTTCTCTTTTTCCAAAAATTCCTTATGGTATCCTTTGTCTAGAAACATTTTACTCAACCTATCAGATTGAATTTCAAAATCACTGTCCTGCGTGCAGTTTCTCCGCATTCTCATGAATTGGCCTCTGGGTATATTATCCAGCCATGGTTTGAAATGGCAACTTGGGGTAGGGACATATGAGTTACGGTCGGTGGTCTTAAAAAAAGATTTGGTGACAATACCTTCTGCAGTGTTAAGAATCTCCAAATCAAGGAAATGTATCTGATCCTTATTGACGTCCCAAGTTAAAGAGATGTTACAGTCATGATTATTCATGGATTTCAATAATTCCATTAGTGATTCCATACTTCCATACTTCCATAATCAAAAGATCATCTATGAACCTTTTATATAATAAAATGTCACCATACTCATTACCCCGAACGCTCTCTTTCTCCCATTTGGCCATATAGAGGTTCGCTACGCGGGGGGGGGGAACTTAGCGACCATAGTGACGCCACTTATTTGTAGGTAAAACTTATTGTAGTACCAAAAGAAATTGTGTTGTAAACAGAAATCCAAACATTTCAGAATAAACATACACAGGCCTTTGTCCATCATATCTTCCTTCTCCAAAGCCCATTTAACAGCGTCTAAGGCCCCTTCATGGTCGATGTTGGTATATAATGAAGCTACATCGCCCGCGGCTATAATTATATTGTCATCTGTAATGCATTCACTCAATAATTGTAGGGTGTGCTTGGTGTCCTTGAGAAAAGCCTGTGTTTTCCTCACTAGAGGTTGTAAGTGGAGATCTATGTACTCTCCCAATCTGGATGTCAAGGACTCAATCCCACTCACTATCGGTCTTCCGGGAGGATTAATACTATTTTTGTGAATCTTGGGTAAATAATATATTACTGGTATTCTACTAACCATAGGAACCAAATATTATAAGATCCAATTAATTCTTGAAGGATTTAGATGGGTTGGTATTTAATAGTCGGTATGTGTCACTATCACTTAATATTCTTTCCATCTCATCTTTATATTGTTGCAGTGAGAGCACAACAATGCCCCCCCCCTTTATCCGCCGGTCTAACCACTATATCAGTTCCTTTTTCCAATGATTCCATTCCTTTCTTAAGGGTCCTTATGCTCATGTACCCTCTTGATGGGTAACTGTTCCAGTTCAGTGATGACTAATTTTTTGAACAAATCAACATACTTGTTATTAGCCATGTGAGGGTTAAATACAGAATTATTCCTTAAACTAGTAAATTTGTTATTCATAATAGCCTTTTCGACAGGGTTGAGGGCATAATACTTTTTAATGTTAAGTTTCCTGATGAATTTTTGCACTCCAACATAGGTCTCGAATTTATTGAGACCTTTCTTTGGTGCAAATTTTATACTCTTATCCAGGGTTAATATTTCTTCCCTTGATAATACAACGCCACTCAAATTGTAGACCCCTTCTCCTAATCTTCCCGCCTTCTTTTTTTGCTGTAACTTTTGTCCGGCTCTCCTCCCCTGTTTCTGGGTTTCTTATTTCGCGGGCGGACCCCCCCCATGCCCTTCCCTAAAAAGACTAATTGAAGTATTGATCTCCATTATCCTCTAAGGGTTGGTAACTGTTGTAAACGGGTACTCCATATAGATCCTGCGGAGATTTATCATATCTCACTCTCTGTGGTTTGGGTGAGTAGTAAACTCCACCCCTTTGGGAATCCCCATTCAGATGGGGAGGATATCCCTGTTGTTGGTGTTGAGCCGGTGGAGGACCCATATACGGTTGACGCTGGCCTCCCCTATATGGTGTTCCTTGTTGGTATCCATAATTCTTCTGATACCCATAAGAATATTGTTCAATCTGTTGTCCACCCCTACGATAAGGGGCATGATTAGGTTGATATCCTCTACCGTATTGATTTCCACCCTGGTGAGCTCTATTTCTATTACGATTGTTCCTATCATATCCTTGATGCTCCTGCTGGTCGTTCTGTGGTCTCATAGATGGTTGTCGATATGGTGTATAGGGTTGTATATCCTCCTGTCGGTACGGAGGGTATCCTCTATTAGATTGTTTAATATCCTGTTGTTGGTGATATTGTTGCTCTTGTGGTTGTGATGTTCTAGCGCCCCCATTATGGTCTGTTGCAGTCTGTGTTTGGCGGTTGGCAATATTATTGGTTGCTAATGTTGATTGCCAACGGAAAACCTGTTTATTTTGGTAATCCTCAAGATCCCTCAAATATTTCTTTTTCTTCACATTCCTATTTTCCAAATTTTTTTTTCTGCATATTCTTTTGTAATTCACCCATAAGTTTGGTATATTTAGGTGTTTCTTTAAATGGGTTGATTTTATCCCTAATTTCCTCAATTTGAACTTCTAATAATTTTAGTTTCCGTTGTTTTCTCTTAATGAGAAAATCCATAACCTCTCTTCCTTTACCCTCAAAAAAAGCATACCATTCTTCAATATCCTCATCCCCCAGCAAACCATCATTGATGGGAACATCCCATCGTAATTTTCTGGGTACCATATTGTCCTTCAAATATTTTTCCATAGTAGACTGGTCCCACCAAACATTACTATTTTGTCCATACAGTGTCCTAATTTTCTAAACAAATGCGTAATGTCATCTTCTTTGGCCTTATTGTCGGAAAATAGATCCTCCAGATCTAATTCCCTATTATTGAAAAAGGCAAATTGATCCATAAGGCTACCAACAAGTGTATGAAATGAATATAGACGAATAAAGAAAAAATTTTGCGAGCACGGTTTTGGAGCATGCGATTTGATGTAGTTCCATTTGGTGGAACTATACATAGTTTGAAATGATTGGCCCCCTTTAAATGATTTATCTCTGTAGAGACCTACCAGGCTCTATAGTTGTGGATAGGGTATATTCATATACATGTTATATTTTATTTATTTTGATTTTTGATTTTTTATCAGTACATATATACATTTTTTTTATATTTTTCATTTATATATATTTTTATGTGTATGTGTGTGTGTATATACATACATATATTTATATATGTTTTTATTTCATTCATCTATTTAATATTTCAATCGCATTTACTGTCATTGTTGAATATCATGTAAGGGTTAACTGTGTTTGATCAACCACTTTTGTATTATCAATTATCCATTTTTTGGTTGGCTATTATAGTAGTTTCATTATATCGCATTAAATGGTATAGCATGTTTATTACATCGCATTAGATAATATAGCTTATATGTACATGGCCATTGATGTTTTTATATATATATATATATATATATATATATATATATATATATATATATATATATATATATATATATATATATATATATACAGTGGGGACGGAAAGTATTCAGACCCCCTTAAATTTTTCACTCTTTGTTATATTGTAGCCATTTGATAAAATCATTTAAGTTCATTTTTTTTTCCTCATTAATGTACACACAGCACCCCATATTGACAGAAAAACACAGAATTGTTGACATTTTTGCAGATTTATTAAAAAAGAAAAACTGAAATATCACATGGTCCTAAGTATTCAGACCCTTTGCTGTGACACTCATATATTTAACTCAGGTGCTGTCCATTTCTTCTGATCATCCTTGAGATGGTTCTACACCTTCATTTGAGTCCAGCTGTGTTTGATTATACTGATTGGACTTGATTAGGAAAGCCACACACGTCTATATAAGACCTTACAGCTCACATTGCATGTCAGAGCAAATGAAAACCATGAGGTCAAAGGAACTGCCTGAAGAGCTCAGAGACAGAATTGTGGCAAAGCACAGATCTGGCCAAGGTTACAAAAAAAATTCTGCTGCACTTAAGGTTCCTAAGAGCATAGTGGCCTCCATAATCCTTAAATGGAAGATGTTTGGGACGACCAGAACCCTTCTTAGAGCTGGCTGTCTGGCCAAACTGAGCTATCGGGGGAGAAGAGCCTTGGTGAGAGAGGTAAAGAAGAACCCAAAGATCACTGTGACTGATCTCCAGAGATGCAGTCGGGAGATGGGAGAAAGTTGTAGAAAGTCAGCCATCACTGCAGCCCTCCACCAGCCGGGGCGCTATGGCAGAGTGGCCCGACGTAAGCCTCTTCTCAGTGCAAGACACATGAAAACCCGCATGGAGTTTGCTAAAAAACACCTGAAGGACTCCAAGATGGTGAGAAATAAGATTCTCTAGTCTGATGAGACCAAGATAGAACTTTTTGGCCTTAATTCTAAGCGGTATGTGTGGCGAAAACCAGGCACTGCTCATCACCTGTGCAATACAGTCCCAACAGTGAAGCATGGTGGTGGCAGCATCATGCTGTGGGGGTGTTTTTCAGCTGCAGGGACAGGGCGACTGGTTGCAATCAAGGGAAAGATGAATGCGGCCAAGTACAGGGATATCCTGGATGAAAACCTTCTCCAGAGTGCTCAGGACCTCAGACTGGGCCGAAGGTTTACCTTTCAACAAGACAATGACCGTAAGCACACAGCTAAAATAACGAAGGAGTGGCTTCACAACAACTCCGTGACTGTTCTTGAATGGCCCAGCCAGAGTCCTGACTTAAACCCAATTGAGCATCTCTGGAGAGACCTAAACATGGCTGTTCACCAACGTTTACCATCCAACCTGACAGAAATGGAGAGGATCTGCAAGGAGGAATGGCAGAGGATCCCCAAATCCAGGTGTGAAAAACTTGTTGCATCTTTCCCAAAAAGTCTCATGGCTGTATTAAATCAAAAGGGTGCTTCTACTAAATACTGAGCAAAGGGTCTGAATACTTAGGACCATGTGATATTTCAGTTTTTCTTTTTTAATAAATCTGCAAAAATGTCAACAATTTTGTGTTTTTCTGTCAATATGGGGTGCTGTGTGTACATTAATGATAAAAAATGAACTTAAATGATTTTAGCAAATGGCTGCAATATAACAAAGAGTGAAAAATTTAAGTGGGTCTGAATACTTTCCGTCCCCACTGTATATTTTATCATAATTTGTGGATATTTTCCACCTATACTGATAATATTACTTCTCATTTGCAAGATGTTTTGCAATATAGTATGTTCTATCAGGTAATTTTATGTAATGCACACTATTGAGGTGTGGTATGGTATGCAGAATATCTTAACTCCGTCCTGGATTATATGTTTCAGTATACAATATTTTTTGCCCTTCAAGTCATTTGTTGATTGCTATATAACAGATCCCTCTAATAATGTTTTTGACAATAGCCACCAGTCACAGGTTGGTATTGACATCTATTGTGGGAATAGAAGTTGTAGCCCATTGCTAGAACGTCTGCGGTCCATGGCAAAATGGCCACCGTTACTATATCTAGACCATAGATCACCCGTCCAATCATATCCCCCTGATGAAGACACGTGATCCCTGTGTCGAACACGCGTAGGGGAGGGGCCAGGACGGAGTAAGCAACACAGAGTCTGATCGTGAGAGGAGCATACCATAGCACACGCCATACCGGCAGTTTTAACCACTTTGGAAGCTTGTTAAGCGGTGCACTCACACACCGGTGCAATGTGAGTACCCCTTTGTGGGGAGTGGGTTTTATAAATAAATATATATTTTTTTACGGTATCACACTATTTAGTCTTTTCTTGCTTATGGTTTGGAGCTACATTGAACCAGGTAGCCACCGTGTCACACGCACTGAGGTGAGCGCAGCAACCTGGGGGGGTCACCGTAGTGCACCGGAGCATGGTTTTGCAGCACCTAATATTGGATGAGCATGCTGGATGACACCATACATGGACACTGTTGCACATATTGAATTTGGCAATTATTTTTAGGATTCCTTTTCCTATCACATAGGAATATTTAACAGGACTATTTGATATTTAAGTTGAGCACTGGGCACTTTCATATTTATGTTATGCACTTTGGATTCGCTGATATTACATATGCACATTGCACTTTATTGCAGTTTTATATGAATTTGTCACATGCTGTTTTTATGAATTTGTTACATATGATTTTTGGTTACTTCATTGATACATATTTAGTTTAATTTACACTTAGGTGTATATATTTATTTGATTTATTCTAGCGCAATGCACTTATTTCTCTATACTAACTTGCATGGTTATGAAACGTGATCTGCGTCTGCAGCTGAGTATTATTATTTTTCACTTTATTGGCATTGGACCGTTGTGACTCGCAAGATTTTTTCTTTATTCATCTATATTCATTTTATATACTTGTTGGTAGCCTAATGAATCCGTTTACCTTTTTCGATAATAGGGAATTAGATCTGGAGGATCTATTCTCCGACAATAAGGCCAAAGAAGATGACATTACGCATTTGTTTAGAAAATTAGGACACTGTATGGACAACAAGAGTAATGTTTGGTGGGACCAGTCTACTATGGAAAAATATTTGAAGGACACTATGGTACCCAGAAAATTACGATGGGATGTTCCCATCAATGATGGTTTGCTGGGGGATGAGGATATTGAAGAATGGTATGCTTTTTTTGAGGGTAAAGGAAGAGAGGTTATGGATTTTCTCATTAAGAGAAAACAACGGAAACTAAAATTGTTAGAAGTTCAAATTAAGGAAATAAGAGATAAAATCAACCCATTTAAAGAAACACCTAAATATACCAAACTTATGGGTGAATTACAAAAGAATATGCAGAAAAAAAAATTTGGAAAATAGGAAGAAAAAGAAATATTTGAGG
The DNA here is from genome assembly GCF_042186555.1 of Aquarana catesbeiana. Classification (NCBI taxonomy): domain Eukaryota; kingdom Metazoa; phylum Chordata; class Amphibia; order Anura; family Ranidae; genus Aquarana; species Aquarana catesbeiana. The sequence continues at coordinate 134,154,879 of NC_133329.1, forward strand.
GATCTTGAGGATTACCAAAATAAACAGGTTTTCCGTTGGCAATCAACATTAGCAACCAATAATATTGCCAACCGCCAAACACAGACTGCAACAGACCATAATGGGGGCGCTAGAACATCACAACCACAAGAGCAACAATATCACCAACAACAGGATATTAAACAATCTAATAGAGGATACCCTCCATACCGACAGGAGGATATACAACCCTATACACCATATCGACAACCATCTATGAGACCACAGAACGACCAGCAGGAGCATCAAGGATATGATAGGAACAATCGTAATAGAAATAGAGCTCACCAGGGTGGAAATCAATAGGGTAGAGGATATCAACCTAATCATGCCCCTTATCGTAGGGGTGGACAACAGAATGAATAATATTCTTATGGGTATCAGAAGAATTATGGATACCAACAAGGAACACCATATAGGGGAGGCCAGCGTCAACCATATAGGGGTCCTCCACCGGCTCAACACCAAAAATAGGGATATCCTCCCCATCTGAATGGGGATTCCCAAAGGCGTGGAGTTTACTACTCACCCAAACCACAGAGAGTGAGATATGATAAATCTCCTCAGGATCTATATGGAGTACCCGTCTACAACAGTTACCAACCCTTGGAGGATAATGGAGATCAATACTTCAATGAGTCTTTTTTAGGGAAGGGCAGGGGGGTCCGCCTGCAAAATAAGAAACCCAGAAAAAGGGGGGGAAGAGCCGGACGAAGGTTACAGCAAAAAAAGAAGGTGGGAAGATTAGGAGAAGGGATCTACAATTTGAGTGGCATTGTATTATCAAGGGAAGAAATATTAACCCTGGATAAGGGTATAAAATTTGCACCGAAGAAAGGTCTTAATAAATTCGAGACCTATGTTGGAGTGCAAAAATTCATCAGGAAACTTAACATCAAAATGTATTACGCCCTCAACCCTGTCGAAAAGACTGTTATGAATAACAAATTTACTAGTTTAACGAATAATTCTGTATTCAACCCTCATGGCTAATAACAAGTATGTTGATTTGTACAAAAAATTTGTCACCACTGAACTGGAACAGTTACCCATCAAGAGGGTATATGAGCATAAGGACCTCAAGAAAGGAATGGAATAATTGGAAAAAAGAACTTATATAGAGGTTAGACCAGCGGATAAAGGGGTGGGGGGGGGCACTGTTGTGCTCTCACTGAAACAATATAAAGATGAGATGGAAAGAATATTAAGTGATAGTGACACATACCGACTATAAAATACCAACCCATCTAAATCCGGTGCGGACAACAATCTTCTCAGTAAACAAGAGGCAAAATATTTGGTTCCTATGGTTAGTAGAATACCAGTAATATATTATTTACCCAAGATTCACAAAAATAGTATTAATGCCCCCGGAAGACCAATAGTGAGTGGGATTGAGTCCTTGACATCCAGATTGGGAGAGTACATAGATCTCCACTTACAACCTCTAGTGAGGAAAACACAGGCTTTTCTTAAGGACACCAAGCACACCCTACAATTATTGAGTGAATGCATTACAGATGACAATATAATTATGGCCACGGGTGATGTAGCTTCATTATATACCAATATCGACCATGAAGGGGCCTTAGACGCTGTTAAATGGGCACTGGAGAACGAAGATATGAAGGACAAAGGCCTGTGTATGTTTATTCTGAAATGTTTGGATTTCTGTTTACAACACAATTTCTTTTGGTACGACAATAAGTTTTACCTACAAATAAGAGGCGTCGCTATGGGCGCTAAGTTCGCCCCCAGCGTAGCGAACCTCTATATGGCCAAATGGGAGGAAGAGAGCGTTCGGGGTAATGAGTATAGTGACATTTTATTTTATAAAAGGTTCATAGACTATCTTTTGATTATCTGGAAGGGAAGTATGGAATCACTAATGAAATTATTGGAATCCATGAATAATAATGACCGTAACATCTCTTTAACTTGGGACATCAATAAGGATCAGATACATTTCCTTGATTTGGAGATTCTTAACACTGCATAAGGAATTGTCACCAAGTCTTTTTTTAAGACCACCAACTGTAGCGCTTATATCCCTACCACAAGTTGCCATTTCAAACCATGGCTGGATAATATACCCAGAGGCCAATTCATGAGAATGCGGAGAAACTGCACGCAGGACAGTGATTTTGAAATTCAATCTGATAGGTTGAGTAAAATGTTTCTAGACAAAGGATACCATAAGGAATTTTTGGAAAAAGAGAAGACTACAGTTAGGAATTTAAACAGAGAGGATTAATTGAAGGATAAAATCATAACCATGGGAAATGATGAAAGCAACGGCACCTGTATTGTTTTAGATTATTGTTTACAGAGCAAAGAGGTAGAAAGAATTTTACGAAAATACTGGAATGTGCTTAAGCAAGATAGCCATCTTAGGGATCTATTGCCAAATAGACCTAAAATTATCTATAAGAGAGCACCAAGTTTATGTGATAAACTGGTACATAATGTAGTAGAGCCACCTCCTCAGAAGCCGAAGATGTTTTGGGACGTCAAAGGCTTTTTTGGTTGTGGTAGGTGCTATAGCTGTATTAGAGTTCCAACCAACACTAAGAGAGTGAAAGAGTTTCATAACCTCTATACTGGTCAGTTACACACCATTAAGGACTTTATATCCTGTGATACAGTTGGGGTTGTGTATGCGGTAAATTGTCCATGCAACCTCATTTATGTTGGTCGCACCACTAGGGCTCTAAAGGATCGAATGGAAGAGCACGTAAGAAATATACATAAAGGATTCGATAAACATTACCTCTCCATACATTTTAAAAAGGTGCATAATCAAAGTACGAGAGGAATAGAATTCTGGGGAATAGAGGCACCAAATCGCCAAGCGCCACTGGAGAGGCTCTAATTATGTTAGAGAAATTAGTAAACGGGAATCCTGGTGGATAGGCCAGCTCGGCTCTTTGTCACCTGGTGGATTGAACAAAGAATTAGATCTTAAATGCTTCCTTAGTAATTTTTAGCCCCCTGGTATAGTCTATAGAGGGGTTCTTTATTCCATCTTTCAACCACTTTTAGTTATAGAATTCACTTATTTTATACTTATTGTTTAATTGCTCAATATAAGTTAATTTATACGGGTTGGTTATTTATGTGCTAATATACCCTTCTTTTTTGGTGTATTTACCTCTTTAAATGTAGTAATTTCCATCTTTATATTTACACTAGGCACCGTGTTATATCAATTTACACGGTTTTGGAGCATGCGATTTGATGTCGTTCCATTTGGTGGACCTATACATAGTTTGAAATGATTGGCCCCCCTTTAAATTATTTATCTCTGTAGAGACCTACCAGGCTCTACAGTTGTGGATAGGGTATATTCATATACATGTTATATTTTATTTATTTTTATTTTTTATTTTTTATCAGTACATATATACATTTTTTATATATTTTTCATTTATATATATTTTTATGTGTGTGTGTATATACATACATATATTTATATATGTTTTAATTTCATTTATCTATTTAATATTTAAACCACATTTACTGTCATTGTTGAATATCATGTAAGGGTTAACTGTGTTTGATCAACCACTTTTGTATTATCAATTATCCACTTTTTGGTTGGATATTATAGCAGTTTCACTATATCGCATTAAACGGTATATCATGTTTATTACATCGCATTAGATAATATAGCTTATATGTACATGGCCATTGATGCTTTTATATATATATATATATATATATATATATATACACACACATATATATATATATATATATATATATATATATATATATATATATATATATATATATATATATATATATATATATATAGATAGATAGATACTATCTATCTATATATATATATATATATATATATATATATATATATTTTATCATAATTTGTGGATATTTTCCACCTATACTGATAATATTACTTCTCATTTGCAAGATGTTTTGCAATATAGTATGTTCTTTCAGGTAATTTTATGTCGTGCACGCTATTGAGGTGTGGTATGGTATGCGAGATATCTTAACTCTGTCCTGGATTATATGTTTCAGTATACAATATTTTTTGCCCTTCAAGTCATTTGTTGATTGCTATATAACAGATCCCTCTAATAAAGTTTTTGTCAATAGCCACCAGTCACAGGTTGGTATTGACATCTATTGTTGGAATAGAAGTTGTAGCCCATTGCTAGAACGTCTGCGGTCCATGGCAAAATGGCCACCGTTACTAAATCTAGACGGAAGAGCACCCGTCCAATCATATCCCCCTGATGAAGACACGTGATCCCTGTGTCAAACACGTGTAGGGGAGGGGCCAGGATGGAGTAAGCAACACGGAGTCTGATTGTGAGAGGCGCATACCATACCACACGCCATACCGGCAGTTTTAACCACTTTGGAAGCTTGTTAAAGAGCGGTGCACTCACGCACCGGTGCTATGTGAGTACCCCTTTGTGGGGAGTGGGTTTTATAAATAAATACGCTCTGAGGTGAGCGTAACAACCTGGGGGGGTCACCGTAGTGCACTGGAGCATGGTTTTGCAGCACCTAATATTGGATGAGCATGCTGGATGACACCATACATGGACACTGTTATACATATTGAATTTGGCATTTATTTTTAGCATTCTTTTTCCTATCACATAGGAATATTTAACAGGACTATTTGATATTTAAGTTAAGCAATGGGCACTTTCATATTTATGTTATGCACTTTGGATTCGCAGATATTACATATGCACATTGCACTTTATTGCAGTTTTATATGAATTTGTCGCATGCTGTTTTTATGAATTTGTCACACATGATTTTTGGTTATTTGATTATTTAGTTTAATTTACACTTATGCCCCCTACACACGATCGGACATTGATCGGACATTCCGACAACAAAATCCATGGATTTTTTCTGACGGATGTTGGCTCAAACTTGTTTTGCGTACACACGGTCGTACAAAGTTGTCGGAATTTCCGATCGCCAAGAACGCTGTGACGTACACCACGTACGACGAGACTAGAAAAGGCCAGTTCAGAACCAAGCGCGGCACCCTTTGGGCTCCTTTTGCTAATCTTGTGTTAGTAAAAGTTTGGTGAGAGACGATTCATGCTTTTTCAGACTCATAGCTTTCAGATCGTTTTCTGCTGTTCAGTTTGTGCTTGTGGGTTTGTATCTGCTCTTCAGTGCGTGCAGTCAGTTCGTATTGTACTATTCAGTGCGATATTGTCCGCTCGTTACTGTTTTTCAGGTCGCTCTTCACAGGCCTTGCTGTTCTTCAGTGCGTTCTGTTACTTCGTTCTGAGCAGCCGACCGTTTTCTAGCCATGTTGCGTATACGTACTCCTCGTAGAGTTTGTGCTGTGCGGGGGCTTGGTGTTGGGGTCCTTACCTTGACACAAGTCCAGTCCATGAACAGGGTGGGGAGGAGTTCATGGACCAAGAATTGGTTGCTGCAGCGTGACCAGTTCTGTCATATGCCTTTGCTCCGTGAGAATAATCCTGATGATTTCAGGAACTTTCTCCGGATGACGGACCCCGTATTTCACCGTTTGTTGGCTTTGCTGACCCCTTATATTAGCAGGCAGGATACCTGCATGAGGCAAGCCATCACTCCGGAGCAGAGGCTCGTCGCCACCCTGCGGTACTTGGCGATGGGGAGAAGTCTGCAGGACTTGAAGTTCTCGACAGGCATCTCCCCCCCAGGCTTTGGGGATCATTATCCCAGAGACCTGTTCTGCTATCATCCAGGTCCTGCAGAAGGAGTATATGAAGGTAAGTTTTTTATCCTTTAATATCACATTTTATTGTATTTAATGTTTGCTAATATATTGTATTTCTTTCCTCATTCCCTAATTACCATGATTGTAATATGCTGTGAATGTCCCCTTTGTCCTCATTCATGCTGGATTTTTAGGTAATTATTTTTGTTGTCCTTCATACATATTTGATGTATGAATATATTTCACTTACCTCCCCAGCATGGTCTCCTGGCCCTATATTCACCTCATGTAGTCACTTAACAATATATTTTATCAGCTCCATAGTAGTGCTTTACCCCAAACACCCCCTAAAATGTTTTAAAATGTGATTGGTGCTTTAAATTCAGGCAGAGTGCCAGAGGCTTTTTTGGGGGGTCCCCAAATCATTTTTAACCCTCCCTCCCCCCAACTGCTAAGTCAGCTGATAACAATTCTCTATCTATCCTCAATCATCTATCTCCTGACTTTGCCAAACCCATACACACTATACCCATCTCTTTTGTGGTCAGATTTATGGATGAATTCCCCAAAGCATGTAGTGCAAGGGCCTGCCTGTATACTTTCAAATGGTACTGTTTCAAGTTTCTGTATACTATTATTATCTTGATAGGTAATAGCAGAATGTCCAAATGTGCTCAAATGTGTACAATGTGTATTTATATCTTTGTATTATGACACTTCTTACCTGTCCAGTGGGCTGCCAATAGTGTAACTAAGGAGGGGCTGTTCAAAGTAATACCCATTATTTAGGCATTCATCTCTCAATGAAGTGGAGAGGGTTACCTGTCCAAGAGTCCCCCCCCTATAATGTTAGAAATGGCCCATGAGAGGGGGGGGGAGGGGGAATCTTATAGGTGTACCTTATACTTTGGTGTTTAAAAACTCCCTCAAATAAATGTTATCTTGATGTTGGCCAAGAATGTTGGAGTCTAATCTGCTTTCCCTGTTTATGTGCAAAATGACTAAATTTTTTTTTGTTTGACTCCACAGTTTCCTTCCATGCCACAGGAATGGCCTCCCACTTTGCCCAGCGGTGGGACTTTCCTAACTGCGGAGGGGCAATTGATGGGAAACACATCCACATCGTCCCACCACCCAACTCGGTGTCGTACTATTATAATTATAAGGGGTTCAATAGTATTGTGATGTTGGCGGTGGTGTCAGCTACTTATGAGTTCCTGTATGTGGACGTGGGGAAGAATGGCCGGATGTCCGATGGTGGAGTCATTGCCCAGACAGAGTTCTACAGGTGTCTCCAGAATGGCAGCTTGGACTTGCCACCTCCAGAAGACAATGAGGAAGGACTCCCATTCGTCTTCGTTGCGGATGAAGCGTTTGCGCTGGGGACCACCTTATGCGGCCATTCCCGATGAGGACCCTCACCCCGGACCAGAGGGTTTTTAATTACCGGCTGGCCAGAGCCAGAAGAGTGGTGGAGAACATGTTTGGAATCATGGCCAGCCGGTTACGCTTATTTCTTACACCCATACATATGGCGGAGTATAAACTGAATAATATAATCCTGGCATGCTGTGTTCTACACAACTTTTTACGGCAACATTCTGCCAACTATGCTGGCTCAGTTGGGCCTGAGGCTGGAATTCAAAATGAAACAATCCTGATGGCGCTTGAAAGTGGCCGTCCTGGCTTGCCCCCCCGAGTGCCCGTGATGTCTGGCTAAGATACCTTGAATACTTTGCGGGTAGGGGGGCTATCAATATGCCAGACAATGTTTGAAACCTTTTTATAATAAAAAAAAACCAAATAACTACTCAAATTTTTGGTGACATTTACTGCTTGTGTTTGTTTTAGCTGACCCTGACAGAAATGTGGTGAGTCCTGAAAATGGCGTGATTGTGTAACCTTACAAAGCACTGTTGGGTGTTATTTACTAAAGGCAAAGACACTTTGCACTACAAGTGCACTTGAAACTGCACTTGTAGTGCAAAGTGGATTTGCCCTTAGGAAATAACACCCATTGTCACAGAAAACACCAATTAGAGCACCACAAAAGTGTTGTAGCGTTGAGACAATAATCCACACATTCTTGATTAACAATCTTTTTAATACCAGCACAATCACATGTGCATTTAGAAAAGGTTTTTAAAACAAACCAACATGTTTGTTGTATAACAATTTTTGGGGTCACATTAGAAAAAGTAGAAATGTCCACTTAGGATAAAACAGGCATGTTTAAAACCAACAAGAAAGACACAAATCTTGAACTTACAAAGTTCACTTTTGGTAGAACTTGAAGGCAATATCAGACATGAGTATTTACAAACTGTGTTTGATATTGCGTTCAGATAGGGTGAAGTCACCCCAGGAAAACCCAAATTTTGAAGATGCACACAAATTTACGAATGTCAACATGTGCTACCTGCCATCACAGGGGATCAAGGGACGTGTTCTGGGGGTGCAACCCCTTCCTCACAGCTACTTTATTATTGAGGAAGGGGTTGCACCCCCAAAACGCATCCAGTGATCTCCCGTGATGGCAGATAGCACATGTTGACAAACTGTGTGCATCTTCAAAATTTGGCTTTTCTCAAATTTGTCAAAAAATGTCAAAAATTTTTAGCACACAAAAAAACAAAGGGATTTGGAGGGGTTTTAAACTCTCCCTAAAACATCAATGATGTTCTTCATTTTTTGAAGAACATCATTGATGTTTTTCTTGATGTTTTCCAAGTCCCTATTACACCCCATGATCTCCCCGATCAGGATCTGTGCACTTTCCGAGGTGAAAGGATCTGGATTCACAACATCACGATCACCTAAAAAGATAGAAAACAAAAAACACACCATGTATTAAAAATCTGCTGGCATCCATCTCTTACCTGAGCCTGTGGTCGCAGACACTCACCTGTTGTGGTGCCAATTTCCACCACGTCTTCCTCTTCCCGCTCTGCTTGTCTTGGGTGGATATCCCCTTCTTCCAGAGGTGGGGGGTCTCTGGTCTCCTCGGATGAGGGGTGTCCTCTGAGTCTTTTCTCCCCTATGTAAAAAAAAATAGGTATACTTAGCACACAGATATTTGATGGTAGAACTATAAATATGAAACATTGCTTGGAAGTGGGGTACAATTGTCTATTTTGGCAGAGTTCCAAGATGCTGAAATTTTATTGTCCTTTGTCAAGCTTCAATACTTTACCTGTTTTGTACAAGCTTCACAGATGGAGACACCCCTATAGTATACACTGGAGCACCTGTGTGGGCCCCCTAATAAAAAGGGTGTTCTTGTGTCAGCGTCCAGATGTGTAAACAGCTGCTGAGTGTCCTCTCCTTACACAGAATCTAGTTTGCATTTCATTCTAGTAACAAACCCATCTACACAACCAAATTAGTTTCAGACAAGTAGGCCCTAAAAAATGTGGGCAAATGCATATGGCCAAAACAATCGTGTTTTATAGGCCGAACGAACAATGTTTTATACGAACGAATAATGTGCCCATGAACATGAAAGTTGCCTTTTGAAACTGGATAACAGTTAAGAACGAACGTAAAAAACATAAAGAATAGGAACACAGGACAACTACTTACTTTTTTGCAGCACTCTCCGGATCTTTTGGTACTGCTCATACTCTCTTAATTTCAGGTCCGACCACCACTTCCTGAGCTGATCTTTCGATCGTCGTACCCCGAAATTCCGGTGCAGACTCTTGACAACTTTCGCCATGATCTTGGCCTTTCTGACATTGGTGTTGGGGTAAGGTCCATACTTCCCATCATAGTCGGCCTTCTTCAGGATGTCAACCATCTCCAACATCTCCCCAAAGGACGATACCTTAAATCTTCTCCTTCTGGATCCAGACGTTTCAGGCTCCGGGCTTTCCTCCTCCTTCTCGTTGCTGTAATTAGCACGTACCTGCTGTGTCTCCACCATGTGCTCTTCCCCCACTGCGCCAAACAAGAAGGGGTGGAGAATAGACTAGAAAGAACGTCAGGGGCGGGTGGAGTTACACGCATGCGCAGTGTGTATAAAGCGTAACACGCGTGCGTAGTACGTACGATCTGTAAGCGGAGGAAGGAGTATCGAAGGCGCTGATCGTGATAACGAAGGTAAGAGCAAAACTTAGGCCTAGACTGCTTCTAAATTGAGGCCTATATTGTAACAAGATTAGGAGAGTTTTGCCTGACATTAGGGTTTGTCTTGTCTTGTGTCTTGTAGATAAAATGGATGGCTTCAATGACCACAACTTCCCCCCCCTGTTCATAGACAAGTACAGGGAGCTGCCCTGTCTGTGGCGGGTGAAACATCCACATTATAATCATAAACAAAAGAAGCAGGCAGCGCTGGAGAAACTGCTGGAGTTGGTGACGCCAGTGGTCCCCACAGCAAACATCCCCTATTTAAAAGCCAAAATTGGTGGCCTGAGGAGCGCAAGAAGGTCACGGATTCCCAGAGATCCGGAGCTGCAGCAGATGATGTTTATGTCCCCAGGCTGTGGTACTATGAGAGACTGCGATTTCTGTCAGACCAGACTGGAGTCAGGGAATCCCTCTCAACCCTACCTTCCACTCTTTCTTCCACCCCAGCTGAGGCTTCCGATGTCCAACCTGGAACTTCCAGCCAGGAAGAAGTGGAGGAGCCCAGATGGAGTCAGGTACAGCATTCTTCTACAGATTTCTGGTCAATAAATAAATGATCTTTACTAGATGTTATTATTGATCACTAATTGCTGATTTAATACAGTTTTTTACATATCAATAGACATAGTGGGCAAAAATAATTGGGACAAGAATGAAAAATGCTGGGCTCAGAAGGCTAGTCTGTTATATTTGTTAACATTCAATTTGCAACAGTCATGAGATGAAAATTGTGTGTGATTGATGAATAAAAAACTAAAACTATGTCCCTTTTTCATACACAGGAAGACCTCAGCCAGGACGAGGCTCTGGAATGTGGGACACAGGAGGAGGCTGTGGAATGTGGCAGCCAGGAGGAGGTGGGGGTTAGTGGCACCCAGGAGGAGGTGGGGCTAAGTGGTAGCCAGGAGAAGCCTGGGACCAGTAGGAGCCTGACCGAATCGCAGGTTCCTCCCCTCCGCCTTCCAAACAAAAGACCCAGGAAGGGGAGTCACGTGCAGGATTCAGCACTCAGGCTCATTCAGGAGGCTTCTGCATCCCTCAGAGCCTTACCCACTCCTGAAGAGGCCTTTGCCTGCATGGCTGCCACCAAACTGAAGGGCATGCAGGAGGCTCAAAGCCTCATGTGTGAGAAACTTCTTTATAAAGTCCTAACTAAGGGGGTGAGTGGCAAAATCACACCCAATACCGACGTGATTGAGTTGGACCATCCTCCTCCTCCTCCTGCCACAACTACACCACCACAGCCACAGTGTGGAAGGAAGCGTGGAAGGAAGACCAGAGAGTGATGGCCCTGGGTTCAGTCTGGTCTGACAAAAGATGCAGTCTCTTGTATGACCACAGCCTGGGGACACAGATGTCATCTGCTGCTTTCATGATCTCTGGGACTTCTGGACCAGATTGTACTCCCTTAGATATGGACTCCTCAGGCCACCAATTTTGCAGTAAAATAATTGATGTGTGCCCTGGGGGCCAAAGGCTTCGCCAATTTCTGCTGTTTCTCCAGCGTTGCCTCCCTCTTTGTTTGGTTGTGAGCCCTTAATAAAGGAATTTTTGGTTCAATTATACTCGCCTATGTGTGTTTTCCTTCAAAAAGGACAATTTGTTTGTGGGGAGGCAGGTACATTTCAAAATTAACATGGGACACCAACACCAAGCAATCTCCTTGAGATTAAATAATACAAGATAATAATGGTGTTGTGGTAACTTGACACACAAAACACACACAAAAATATTATGGAGTAAAACCCCAAAAAACTAAAAAAATACATCAGCCTGGAAAAAAATACAAACCCCCCCAAAAAAATAATCAGCCTTGAAAAAAATACAAAACAAAACTAAAAAAAAAATCAGCCTTTCAAAAAAATACAAAACAAAAATAAAACAACAAAAAACAAATTTAGTGAGATGTGACAAATCAAAATATATTGAGGGAATCACGATAAATAATAAAGAAAGAAGTTTGTGAGAAGTCTGTGTGAATATGAGCAGAAAAACTCTTCTCACATCGTAAAGAAGAAGAGAGTGCGCTGTATTAAACAATTTAAAACATTGCAGCCTGACGAAAGTGCTGTATCCATTCCGAACACTAATTTTACCAGACCGAGCTGTTCCGTCTCGGAATTTCTTCTGAGCATGCGTGGCACTTTGTGCGTCGGAATTGGCCACACACAGTCGGAATTGACGCGATCGGATTTTGTTGTCGGAAAATTTTATAGCCTGCTCTCAAACTTTGTGTGTCGGAAAATCCGATGGAAAATGTCCGATGGAGCCCACACACGGTCGGAATTTCTGACAACACGCTCCGATCGCACATTTTCCGTTGGAAAATCCGACCGTGTGTACGGGGCATTAGGTGTATATATTTATTTGATTCATTCTAGCGCAACGCACTTATTTCTCTACACTAACTTGCACGGTTATGAAACGTGATCTGCGTCTGCAGCTGAGTATTATTACTTTTCACTTTATTGGCATTGGACCGTTGTGGCTCACAAGATTTTTTCTTTATTCGTCTAAATTTAAACATAAAAGGGGTTATGGGGATGTGCATGAGCAAGTAAGACAGAATAAGGTTGGGTTAAAGGGTGCATGGGCAGATCCTGGAACTTAGGGTAAAAGCTCTAACAAGGAATAAAAATCCAGTAGGTGAGTCAAAACCAAGCTTTTGAAAATGACTAAAATGTCACTTTTACGTGGCTTGAAAAAAGGAAGAAAAATGGGGGCTGTTGTTGCCGACATTTTAAAAAAAATAAGTCTCTTATTTAGAATTAGCATCTGACTGTTAGGTGTTGGGACAACTGAAAAATACATTTTTAGAATTGATTTGCTGTAGGAATAGAAACTGTTTTCTTAGTAAATAATGTTCATGGATAAGGAGACCCCGTGTTAACTTTGAAAAGGAATGTGAGGATAATGTAAAAAGACATTTTTTTCTTTTCACTGTTTGTATTTTTCCTTTTTGGAAAAATAACATAGAATAATGAATGGCACTTTTTGGTACAAGATAGTTGAAAAGAGCTTCCACAATCAATCAGGCGTCTATTAAATCCCACAGTGCCCTTAAAAACAACAAAACCTTACTTTAGCCTTATATTGACTACAAAGTTTTAGGAAAATTGGAGAAATTTCACCCAAATTTTACGATTTTTACTAAAATTTTGGGAAAATTAAAACCATAATTTTTCCAAGTGAATAATCTATATACCTTTAATAAATCAATCCCACTAACTTACTGCCCTGTAGACAGAAGTCAATAAAATATTAATGATCCTGGATTGTGTACCTTTAAAAGTAAGTAAGCAGGGGCAGCTCCAGAAGATGTGTCAGGTGTGAAAATTCTGCCAGATGAAGTAATGCTTAAGGACAGCAATGTTCAGACTCTTTGTCCACCAAAGGGATAATTAGTCAGAGGTTTCTTTTGAAAACACTTTTTTTGGAATTTTTTAAAGTGATAAACTACCTTTAAAAAAGGACCTATCAGCAGAAAAAAATTAAAGCTAAATTATTGCCTGTCATGGATAGTACTGGGTTCTTGATCACTCAGTTCGTAGTCAGTAAATGTTGGTAAATATTTTTATCTTCATAACGTATTCCTATAATTTACAAAGTAACTGAAAATGTATAGCAAGCTGACAACAAGAGTGTTTCTAGAGAGCATTCTGTGCCTCATTTAAATGCTCTCTTATTCTATATAAAGCTCTTACAGTGTCATGTTCCAGGCACTGATGCCCAGTGCTGAGACAAGGTCCTTTAACACCCAAGGCAAAAATGACCAAAGTGAGCCCCTTTCCATGAGCTGTGAACTATTTCAGCAGGATAGGTTATGGGCCCTGTCGTTTTTGAACCCCCTCTCACTGAAGAGCCCAGGGTGGCTGCATTTCTGCCTACCCCTTCAGCCCAGCCCTGCTGGTGCTTAAAGGAGAGGTACAGAGGCAGTACATATGATTAGAGGGTTGAGGCTTTGTAGAGAAATAATGTTACACTTTAAAAGATAAAAAAAAGAGAACATTGAGCACCATTATTTCACTGTAAACGTTTGTAAAGGTTGCTATGGCGGGTTTGGCTCACACATGTTTAAAATTGGAGGCTCAGCCCTTTCCCAAAATGTTCTGTTCTCCAACCATTCGATTGTTCCAGCGTCTGTACAACTGTTGGAAGATATAACAAGTCAGTCTGGGCTACTATTAAATGGGTTTATTCTTTACTAAAGTAAAACCTGCCTAACTATAGGTTTGGATAATGAATATTATTGTTGGTGATTCATCCATAATAGTCTATAATATTATGTTATGAAAATCAAGCATTCAATGTGAAAATGTGGTTTTCCTTCAAGGAAAGAAAGAATAGTCAACCTTCCTTGCCAAACCTCCAAAACACTATTTTGGGTCCACGACAAAGAGCGTCATTGTAATAAATCAAATTTAGGAGTTACTGAAAATCATTATCTGCTGTGTATTTACTATATCTAATGTACTGATCTCAAATTGTTCCTTTACCATTTAGGTTTGAAGCCAAAATTAAGTCTCACGCCTTTTTTTTGTCTCTTTATAGCCCTGTAGAGACTTATAGAAGGAATTTTAAATTATATTCCTTTGCAATTGCATTAAATACCCCCTTTTCGATTCCTTGTCTTCCTATGCCAATGTTCTATGCTGGCATCAGTGAGTAATGGCACACCCTTCATTACAAGCTTCCTTACACAGACTAGTGTTGCTAGGAAAGGAAAGGGGCATGTCAGACCAGGTCTGTTACAATACAGAGTACACTGAGTTCTGTGGTCAAATCCTGGTATCTATTGGGATGCACAGTCATCTTTAGAGACCTTTTTTTTTTTTAAAGAGAGGTTTTATGAAAATTAAGACTTGTAATATTTACCTCTCATTGCTCATGTCACAATTTTGTCACAAATGGACGGCTAGTCCACTTTCAAATCTTTTGGATCCCCTCTGAGATCTATGGTTCTTTCCTCTAGCTCCTAAGTCAATGCAGGACACAATGCAGGACACAGTAATAACACAGTAATAACATAGAGGCCAGTGGAACACACCACAGAGTGCAGAGGGGTACCAGACACAGTCCTGTTCTGGATTCTGGAAAATCTCCAGCCATCAGTATCTTGTACTAGGAGATTGGAATTATGCAGGTAAATATTACAAAACTTCTTTCCCATAAAGTCTTCTTTTATTAATTTTTTTCATTTCATTTTAACATGACAGGGTCGCTTCATTAAGATTGCACAACTACAATAACAGGGAAGTGGGGTAAGACTATGAAAAAGTAGGCTATTTAGATAACATCTAACTGAATATCTACAGTATGTCTGTGACTTTATTTGAGCTTCAATTGAGGTGCATATGAGCAAAACACAGGCTATCATTGGGTTCTGTATTTAAAATTGTTTTCTTTGTCCATTAGACTTGTAAAAGTCCACTGAAGGGAAATCCGTTTTGACAGAAGTATGATAACGGTTATTGCTAACTGGCTTTGAAAGATGAAAGCTTCTGGGTTTTTTGTCCTTACTCTTGCTTCACTACCTAGTTAGCCCCTGACCCAGAGTAAGCGTAGAGTGTTGGGTTACCTGACCTGCATACTTATCTATGGTAGGTAATTTACTAAGTAAAAAAACACAATTAAGGATGATAGCCCCATAACTTGTATCTTCAAGAGGTAAGTTGTTTCTTTTTTTAAAGTATGCAGCTGATATTATATTTGAGCTTTTTGGATGTCTCCCTTCCACTGATTTTAACAGCTGAACAACATCATTCCCCTTGAAGAAAAACTATAATTGATAATCATTGATAACCAAGGAAATTTAGTTTCCTTTGTTTACTATTGCGTTCCAGGGTCTGGTTTAGACTGAGCGGGCGCTGCCTTCTCCCTCTCCAGGTCTCGACTCAACACCCCTGACTTACTATGCTTTATTTACTCTATACATCCTATCTACAAAGTGCTTTTGTCCAACTAACACTGTGGATGTGACTATTGGATAAGATTGATTCTACTAATTAATATCATTGAGGTAACTCCCAAATAATTCTTTTTCATTTTTGATATATTATTATCTATTTGTATCTCTATCACTGATTCTATTTTCATTGGTCCTTCTTTTGTCAGTAAGGACTTTTTCAACTTTGATCGACCTTGTATTACCTATGCAAACGTTTTTTGTGAGGCACCGGGCTATGGGGGGAGGCAACCCATGGAGTAGAACCCAAAACATCTAGGATCTCTAGCCCTGAGTGTAATCCATTGAAATGCATTTTTTAGGTAAGGTTTGTTTCCATATAGCAGTTTAATATTTTGCTTGTACACGAAATGTAGACTTCATGCTTTTACATTATGTTTTGATAATATTAAATATCTTTCATATCTATATATACAAGTTTCCTTTCTGTCTAAATGAAAAACTATGTATACCTAACCAATGGTGTATCTAATAATTGATTCTTTTGTTTTGTTTCTCCTCGTATAACCTTTATTACAACAATGATGCCACATGCTAAGTCTTCTGACGAAGCTCTAGTGAGCGAAACATGTTGAGAAAAGTAGTATTCTTATCATGATTTGTCACTACATTTTATGAAATTTCTGTATCTCTATTGGTCTTATACATTTTAAATGTTGTCCAAATAAAATTTTCTTGTTTTAACAAAATATAATTTTTGCATTGATATGTTTTGAACATTGCAAATTTAACACACCAATAAAGTCCCAAGGCTTAATAAACCTCAAAGCCCATTTCTTTCTATTAATATTTATTTGGGATGTGGTGTTATCCTTTTTGGCCTTCTCTGTTTCATTCTTTACTATAATTGATAATCATGAGCTTATTTCTTTTTTTTTTATTTGTTTGCTGTTTGTGTGATGTTTTATATCTTTTTTTACAAATAAACATTTAGCACATGGTGCACCAATGGTGTCACATGCTATTCTAGGCTTTCTAAAAGGAGAGCACAGCAGAAGCTATTTTCTTTCAAATTAATTCTCCATACAGCCCTACAAACCCTCATTCAGACATGCATTCAGACATGTGTACATTAGAACTTGAACCACCGAGCTCTGTTAAAATACTTTTTTTTATAGCAAAGTAGTTAAGAATACCCTGGCAAACATGCAAAAAATAGCCTACAGTGCCATCTGCTGGATGTACATGTAAATACAAAAAAATAAAATGCAATAATTCATATTTGTAAAATTTTAATCTGTCCCAGGTAAATCCCAAAAAGATTAAAAGCCAAAAGATGTTCAGAAGAAATAAATAACACAGAAGAAGCACTTATGGTTGTCTGAATACAAGACATACAAAATTTGTAATTATCAAACCTGTTAAGCTTCCCCTTTGAAGAAATGCAAATGAATATGACCATGTGCCAAAATTCAGTATATAATATCAAAAACAATTTGCAATAGTAAAAAAATCAGTAAATACAATTCACTCCTATAAAAGTACGTCCCACAACAACAAAATAACAAATACAGCGTACAGTGCCTTGAAAAAGTATTCACACCCCTTGAAATTTTCCACATTTTGTCATGTTACAACCAAAAATGTAAATGTATTTTATTGGTATTTTATGTGATAGACCAACACAAAGTGGCACATAATTGTGAAGTGGAAGGAAAATGATAAATGGTTTTCAAAATTTTTTACAAATAAATATGTGAAAAGTGTGGCGTGCGTGTGTATTCAGCCCCCTTTACTCTGATACCCCTAACTTAAATCTAGTGGAACCTATCACCTTCAGAAGTCACCTAATTAGTAAATAGAGCCCACCTGTTTGTAAATTAATGTCAGTATAAATACAGATGTTCTGTGAAGCCCTCAGAGGTTTGTTAGAGAACCTTAGTTAACAAACAGCATCATGAAGGGCAAGGAACACACCAGACAGGTCAGGAAAAACGTTGTGGAGAAGTTTAAAGCAGGGTAAGGTATAAAAAATATCCCAAGCTTTGAACATCTCCAGTCCTGAAGCACTGTTCAATCCATCATACGAAAATGGAAGGAGTACGGTACAACTGCAAACCTACCAAGACATGGCGTCTACCTAAACTGACAGGCTGGGCAAGGAGAGCATTCATCAGAAAAGCAGCCAAGAGGCCCATGGTAACCCTAGAGGAGCTGCAGAGATCTACAGCTCAGGTGGGAGAATCTGTCCACAGGACAACTATTAGCCGTGCACTCCACAAATCTGGCCTTTATAGAAGAGTGGCAAGAAGAAAGCCATTGTTGAAAGAAAGCCATAAGAAGTCCCTTTTGCAGTGTGCTAGAAGCCATGTGGGGGACACAGCAAACATGTGGAAGAAGGTGCTCTGGTCAGATGAGACCAAAATTGAACTTTTTGGCCTAAAAGCAAAACGCAGTGTAGCAGAAAACTAACACTGCACATCTCCCTGAACACACCATCCCCACCCTGAAACATGGTGGTGGCAGCATCATGTTGTGGGGATGCTTTTCTTTAGCAGGGACAGGGAAACTGGTCAGAGTTGAGGGGAAGATGGATGAAGCCAAATACAGGGCTATCTTAGAAGAAAACCTGTTATGCCGTGTACACACGGGTGGACTTTTCGACTGGACTGGTCTGACAGGACGAATCCGTCGGACAATCCGACCATGTGTGGGCTTCATCGGACCTGCAGCGGACTTTTTCTGTCGAAAATCAGACGGACTTTAGATTTGGAACATGTTTCAAATCTTTCCGACGGACTCGAGTCTGGTCGAAAAATCCGCTCGGCTATATGCTAGTCCGACGGACGAAAACCGACGCTAGGGCAGCCATTGGCTACTGGCTATCAACTTCCTTATTTTAGTCCGGTCGTACGTCATCACGTACGAATCCGTCGGACTTTGGTGTGATCGTGTATAGGCAAGTCCGTTCGTATTCCATCGGAAGTCCATCAAAAGTCCGTCGAAAGTCCGTCAGAAAGACCGGCGGACCTTTGATGCCAAAAAGTCCGCCCGTGTGTACACGGCATTAGAGTCTACAAAAGATTTGAGACTGGGGCAGTGGTTCACCTTCCAGCAGGACAACGACCCTAAACATACAGCCAGAGCTACAATTGAATGGTTTAGATCAAAGCATTATAATGTGTTAGAATTGCCCAGTCTAGTTCAGACCTAAATCCAATTAAGAATCTGTGGAAAGACTTAAAACGTGCTGTTCACAGACGCTCTCCATCCAATCTGATAGAGGTTGAGCTATTTTGCAAAGAAGAATGGGCAAAAATGTTACTCTCTAGATGTGCAAAGCTGGTAGAGACATCCCCAAAGACATTTGCAGCTGTAATTGCACTGAAAGGTGGTTCTACAAAGTAGGAATGCCTTGAGCAGTAGACCTGTGCTCTACTCGTTCCAGGCTGAAATATCTAATAAACAGAATTTTCAAAATCAGCAAAATATTAGTCTGGTATTTCTATAGGTATCTAAATTATTTAGGTACTGTAGTTACCCAGATTCTGTACATTTAAGGAACACCAGTGCAATTCATATACTTTTATAACAATGAGATTAGATTTGCAGCCCTGACTCATGTGCCTATTATTTTTTTTGAGTCATTAAATCCATTCACCACTTACAATATTCTATTGTCTTTGCAGATCTATCTATCTATCTATCTATCTATCTATCTATCTATCTATCTATCTATCTATCTATCTATCTATCAGTGGCGACCCATAATGCATAATGCTCCCCCCTAATCCATGCATTCGGCCCCCTAATCTCTATGCGGGGTGCCGGACGCATGGAATTCAATTCTTTTTTTTGGAAGCACATGATTAGAGCCTGAGGCTTTAATTGGCTTCAAAAAAGGGTGAGCCCACCCAGTTGTGTGAAAATAGCAAATTAATATTCACTATGGTCTTCCGGATTCTCCTCCTGGCCAATCAGGAAGTGGGTCCTGAGACCCGATTGACCAGGGAGTCTTTAGGTCTGACGAAGGAGCTGATCATGCTCCGAAATGCGTTACCGCCCACCGCCCTTCACTGACGCCATCAATCTTGTGCGTTCCAGTGTGAACCCGGAATACCTTCTCGCTCCTGCATGTATTGGAGAATTCTGACAGCTGTTGGATGGCTCTCCCCACTCTCCACCCGCAGACAGAGGAAGGACTAGGAACTCACATGAGGACTCTACATTACAGGCCTTATTAATTCTATGATCCTGTAAGTGATTTAAAACCCTTGCGTGCTATAATAAATCTTTTAATACTGCACTTAGGGGTGCATTAGGGGTGCATTCCTTTCTTCTATAACCCTCCAGAGTTGCTTCTCCTCCTGCGGGGAAACCCGCATCTAATTCGCATAGGTTTGAACCTGGCCTCAGGCAGCGCTTTGTGGAGAAGAAGCAACTCTGGAGGGTTATAGAAGAAAGAAATGCACCCCTAAGTGCAGTATTAAAAGATTTAATATAGCACGCAAGGGTTTTAAAACACTTACAGGATCGTAGAATATTGGAGTGCTTAAGAGGGAGGGATCCCCTGAGGGGGAGGAGCATTATATCCCACCCTTGTTTCATTGATACTCAGGCATTTATAAGGAGTGACTGCTGAAGAGGGATCATCGCATAGCTCTGATGAAGAAGGGACTTTCCCTTCGAAACGCGTTAGCTTATTGTGATATTATGCATCTCTCCACGACCTTTTGAAGGCATCGCTTATCCTAAAGTCGCACGTTGGCTGTCGGTACACTTCGTGTTGTGCCTCCTCCACCCATTGCTTGTGAGTTGTTTCTTTTAATTATTTTAATACATTTAAAAAAAAAAAGTTAATACACAAGGCTGGTGCGCCCTTGTTTTTCTTTTATTTCGGTTCTATTGCTCAAGGCATTCCTAGTATGTGCAAGTTTCAGCCATATGAGTGCAAAATTATTAGACACATCTTGTTCACTGAATATAAACATCCAGATCAGTCCATACAAAGGACACAGTGGGGTTGGTTTACTAAAGGCAAATAGGCTGTTCACATTCTAAGGCAATTTACCCTTAGCTTAGAGAATGTGATGAAAATGCACTTTGCAAAGAAGCATTCACTCATAACTGAGCTTAACTATAAAGATGTAGCAAATGTTTTAGTGATATATGGTAGAAAGGGGACCTTAAAATATAGTGCATGATCTGTTAGTTTATTACAGATGCTAGATGAAGGACTGGATGTTTTTTGACTAAAGAAAGTATGCATACCAGAGTTCCAATGTCACTTGAATATATATTCTGGACCAATCTTTCAATGGAGTGGTTGTAAATCAAAAAAAAAAAAAGATCCCTTTCCTTTAAGGCATGATCTATAGCACAGTGCTTGTGCTGTGTAATTTGTCCCTTCCTATGTTGTGATATGCCTGGTTGATCCTGCCTGTTCCTCTCTGTCTGTGCTGACCACAGTAATCATGGCTGCTGAACCATGATACCATGGTCAGTTTACGTACCTCTGTCATCACTCTCTCTTCTGTGAGTCTCTCCCCTCTCCACCTCCCTCCCTACCTGTCAGTGTAAGAGCAGTTCTCCTCCCCACCCCTCCCGCAGCTATTCAGCTGAAATATGCAGCAAATATACATGTATCCCCTCTGGATTATGAAGGGATTAACTATAGTTTGTGTGTTTTTTTTTTTTAATGAAAAAGCTAAATACCTTTTCTCACACTGCACTTCCCTCTGCTGGCTGGCTGATGTCACAGGGGAATCTCAGCCCCTCCCGCTGCTCTCCATAGTTTGGAGAAGAAGAGCAGACGGGGATCACATGACCACACAGCTGCGATGTGAGAAAAGGTATTTAGCCTTTTCATAAAAAAAAAAAACAAACAAAAAAAAAAAAAAACACACGCACGGTAGTTAATGCCTGCATAATCCAGAGGGTATACCAGTAAAGTCACAATGTAATTTTACAAACACTTTAAGGCTGGATTTACATCTGTTCATGGCAGTAACAAGTGGTAAAACACATGTTTTACTGCAATCCGCAGTATCGCACAAATGGCATCTGTGATGATTTGGGGTATTTTAGCTCATTTGTAATGCCAAACAGTGAGTCCAATTTACTCCACAAAGTTCATTTTAGGGCTTTTTCTGCCCACTTTTATTGAAGAAAATAAAGATTCACAGCAAAACAATTTCCCTCACTGGGGTTCTCACCATCAATGTGTCAAAACCAACAGTATTGCACCTTGTGGCTCTTCTCTGCAGTATGCTTGCATAGGCCTCCTGCCTTGGTCCTCCAGACTGTCAAACACCCAGTCCCAGTGCTTGTGTAGTAAATGCTGAACTTTCCTTAGCTCTGAATGTTTCTCCTGCATCTCCCTGCTGCTACATCCTTACAAGTTTGGCCTTTCACTGTCCCACCATAGACAGTGTGGAGCAATGTGCTCCTAACAGCTCCCTTGCACAAACTGACCCCCTCAGGAGGATGGAGCCACTAACCCCTACTCCCAGCTCTAACATAAGCCCAGTGCACACCTGGCTCATTAGTGTGCCTGTTTTCTGAAAAACCTAGATCTAGAGACTAAACAGTACCATTCACATCAGCCTCAGTGGAGTGTAAAATTTTGATGACCAGAATATTGCAGACAAAGCCTAGGTGCAGTCTGGATTGTAGGAGGACACTGGAGCAGCTGGGGAATTTCACATCAACATAAAATGAAGCAGTCAGACTCAATTATAATACTTGAGGCTGGAATTGAACTCAGTTTGAAAGGACATCTTGTGGCTAGAACCATTCACAGAAAAACTAAGAATATAGTGTGCTTCTGGGCTATGCTAGGATTATTTCCAAGTTAATAACTACATGAACAAGCTCTGCCTCCAGTATGTTCCTTATCTAACCACCGGCCTTCCAGCAGTTTCTGTTATGATATGACTAAAGCAAGCCGGTTCCTCCCTGAACATTGGCCTTTATCCACAAGCCCTCCTATACCTAATTAATTGGATAATTGAAACTGGCAGGTGAAAGTAGAAAGTCAGTGATATCTCGGATACTGGCAGTTATCCCATTCATGCTTTGCTCAAATATATATCATTGTACTGTACATGGATTAAATGAATTCCGAAAGATGTAGTCTGATATTTACTCCTATACTTATTCTCTACTCTTTTCACTTTTCATATAGTACCACTGCAAATATTCTTTGTATCGTATTAAATAATAAAGTATAACATGGTTGGATTTTTCTGATTATGGGGTTTGAAACAACTTGTTTAAATAGCTATTACACTAGTCAATCAAATAACAAAATCAGAACAATTGCAGATAAACCAGGGTGGCTTATGTACAATTGGCTGCCACTGTCTGCTGTAGCCAGATAAATGACAAGGAGATCAGCAATAGTGTGATTGGAGGAACAGCATTTTCATCCATACTTCATTACATGGTTGACATTCCACCAGTGCAGATCAGTACATGGATGAAAATATAGAACCCTGGTAAGATGCCTACACAAGCTGAAGGATTAGTAAAGTATATGATGTTTTCGTAAGTTAACAAAGAAGTTAGGAGCACACTAAATTTCTCTCAGATCAACAGATTTTTTTGTACTTGTAGTGTGTTTAAAGGGTAAAACATTGGGAAATGTGCAAGGATTGCAGAGATATCTACTGAACATGTTGCTCTGACATACATTTTAATGTGAATTTAAAATTCCAAAAAAGTCCCCTTTTTGCTTCCTTTTAGTCTTTTAAAAATAACATTAAAAGCAATTTGTTGTAGCTGTTCGATATGTGCAAAAAAAATTGTGTCAGAAATTCAGAGCTGTTCTATGCAAACTTTCTAGGTGGGTAGGTCAGTCATAAAGATTGTTCCTACTGCAATCTTGTGTACCAGTGTACCAGTGAACTTGCCACCTATGAGTGTATTATATTAAAAGTAGCCCATTCTTCTACTTGTCATCTCATCATATAAGCAAGTCTCTGCTAACAAGAAACATCTGCTGACATCTACTGCCTACAACCTCAAAGACCCTAAAACATCTCTTGGCTCGTACATGTCTCTTAAACTGTGTCTATTATTAGCAACAGAGAATGATGTCCCCTTTAAACAACAATCCTTCCAGGAAATAGGGCTCTAATCTTTTTTAGGCAGCATTTAATATCCAAGAGGGTGGCCAGAGTGCCCCCACCAATCAAAAGACAATGAACCAATGGGCTACCTGAGTCTTATCTGAACCCTGACAAAACTTCCTGCAGGACTGATAGAGGCAGATGATTGCTAGGATGCAATGTATTTGGCAGATGCCTCTGGGAGTGCTCCTCACCACCAGGCACCTCTGCAGCAGATCTCACACAGAGGGGTTGGATGGGATTGAGAGACCTTGGCATTCAGTTTAATCGGTGCCTAGTCGGTCTCACATGCCTCAGAAACATGCTCAAACTCTGCCTGTCCTTCATGTGACATGCTTGTGTCTTTGCTTCACTGAAGGGTGGGCTTAAGTCCCCTTGCAGACAAACATGTTCTTGCCCTTCCGTCCATCTCTAGCAGGGAAAAAACTGGCCAGCCTGATGATGCCCTTGCTGTGCGGCTTTTGTAACTTAAAAGGGCCGTACAGCCAAGGCTATAGAATGTTTGTCCAACACTTTATAAGGGTTCCTGATAATGTATTATCAAATCCAGTAAGCTGGCTGATCATCACTGTCCACAAATACCTACTGCAGTCAGTGTTCAAATACATTTAACCACTTGCCGACCCAGGGGCGGATCCAGAGCCTAGTCTCGGGAGGGGCACTGGCAGAAAATACACTAACTGACCCCCATACTACACTAACTGACCCCCATACTACACTAACTGACCACCATACTACACTAACTGACCCCCATACTACACTAACTGACCACCATACTACACTAACTGACCCCCATACTACACTAACTGACCACTATACTACACTAACTGACCCCCATACTACACTAACTGACCACCATGCTACACTAACTGACCCCCATACTACACTAACTGACCACTATACTACACTAACTGACCCCCATACTACACTAACTGACCACCATGCTACACTAACTGACCACTATACTACACTAACTGACCCCCATACTACACTAACTGACCCCCATGCTACACTAACTGACCCCCATGCTACACTAACTGTCAGATTTTTACTTACCAGACTGATGAGTCCGCTTGGGCAGAGGGTAGACGCCCTTACTTATCCGACTCACGGCCCCTGGTAGAGCAGACAGGAGGCACGAGAGTGCGGAATGGTATGAGAGCCTGCTGAAGAGTAGTAGTCCGGAACACTGGTAACAGGTGCTGAGCAGGAGCAAGACAGGCAGATCGGGACACAAGCAGGGTTCGGCAACAGGCTGGCAACAAGGTACAATAGGAGCAGGCAGAAGCGGAGTCAAACAGGCCAAGGTTAGGTTCAGGCAGCAAACAGGAGAATCCAAGGGCAATCCAGGTCGTCAGGAGATCAGGTAAACAGGAAGTCAAGACAGGAAACAGGAACTAGGGCACAGGAAGCTGATGATCAGGCAGCACTAAACAGAGGGCCTGACCAACCTAAATAGGCCGGCCAAACGACGCCCACAAGCGCACACGCCTGCACGCGCACACGCACGCGCCCGCACGCCAGTATGCACACCAGCGCCTGCAGGAACGCACGCAGCAGCACGCACAGGAACGCGCACGCCAACGCGGCCAACACCATGACCAGCAAGGTGAGTTCTCTGACAGTTCCCCCTCCCTAAGGGCAGCCTCCAGACGCCCAGCCGGGCCAACTTGGAGGCATGAACATTTCTGAAAGTCTGTAAAAGTTCTGG
Source organism: Aquarana catesbeiana (assembly GCF_042186555.1). Lineage (NCBI taxonomy): Eukaryota > Metazoa > Chordata > Amphibia > Anura > Ranidae > Aquarana > Aquarana catesbeiana. Next base: position 134,180,483 of record NC_133329.1, read on the forward strand.
GGCATGTAAATTGTTTTCTGGTTCCCAGGAATTGTCTTCCGGACCATACCCCTTCCATTTAATAAGATACTGAATTCCATTCCTCCTTTTCCTACAGTCAAGGATTGCCTCTACCTCGAATTCCTCTTCGTCGTCAATTATGACAGGTTTGGGTGGGCCGACAGTGCGACCAGAAAAAGGGTTAGAAGTAACAGGTTTCAGCAGCGTCACATGGAAGACCGGGTGTACTTTTAGAGAGTCTAGCAAATCAAGTTCATAGGTCACATAATTTATTTTCCTCTTCACTGGGAACGGACCCATAAACTTAGGGCCTAATTTCCTAGAGGGACAATACATTTTCAGGTTAGTTGTGGACAACCACACTTGGTTGCCGGGCTCCAAGATCAATTCTCCATGCCTCTTCTTATCAAACATTTTTTTATTGTAATCCTGGGATTTGGCCATAGTCTCTTGTAGGATCTTGTTGTTGGTATTGCTCCAAGGTCTGGTTGGTTCTCTCAGTTTGCCCGTTCGTCTGGGGATGATAGGCGGATGAAAAAGCCAGTTCGATTTCGAGGGAACCACAGAGGGCCTTACGGAACCTTGAAGTGAATTGAACACCCCGATCGGACACAATGCTTGCTGGGACTCCATATAGCCTAACCACTTCTTTGACAAAAATCTTTGCCGTATCCAAAGCCGAAGGTGTCCCCTTCATGGGGAGGAAATGTGCCATCTTAGACAGCCTGTCTACCACAACAAAAATAGTATAGAAACCCTGGGAGGGGGGCAGTTCCACGATGAAGTCTATTGATATCATCTTCCATGGCCTCTCTGGAACAGGTAAGGGTTTTAATAATCCCCAGGCCTTTGTCCTGGTGTTCTTACTCCGAGCACAAGTGTTGCATGAATCAACAAAATTTTTTACAGTCACAGGCTAATTGAGGCCACCAGAAGGTGCGCTGTACCAGCTCAGTGGTCTTCAGGACACCGAAATGTCCGGCCAACTTATGATTATGACATAGTTCCATCACAGTTACCCTTAACTTCTCGGGAACCACGATTTTGTCTCTTCACCAAAACAGGCCCTCTCTCCAATCGGTTTCAGGGTACGGACGCATTCCCACAGAGGCCTGTCTTATCCGGGAAACAAGGTCCCCTTGGAGGAGCAGGAAGTTCCCAGAAGGAAGAATTGTATCGGGAGATACGGTCTTCTCTGAATCATAAAACATGCGGGAAAGAGCATCTGACTTTATATTCTTGGAACCGAGCCTGTAAGTTATGTGAAACTGGAATCGTTAAAAAAAAAAGTGCCCATCTGGCCTGACGAGGTCTTAATCTCTTGGCTGTTCTCAGGTATTCCAGATTCTTGTGGTCGGTGTAGACCAGAATGGGATGGGCAGCACCCTCCAATAGGTAACGCCATTCCTCCAGAGCCGCCTTGATGGCCAGAAGTTCTCGATCCCCCACATCATAATTTCTTTCCGAAATTGAAAGTTTGCGTGAAAAGAATGCTACTGGATAGAGGAGGGCCTTGGCGCCCTGTCGTTGAGAGAGCACCGCTCCCACTGCGATCTTCGAAGCGTCAACCTCCAGGAAAAATAGTAGGACAGGGTTAGGATGTTTCAAAATGATGGCTGAAGTAAATAGCTTTTTGAGTCTTTCGAAAGCCGACTGGGCTTTGTCAGTCCAAGAGAATCGGGTTCCCTGCTTGTCAATTCAGTGATTGGAGCGATGATTGCAGAAAAACCTTCAATAAACTTCCGGTAGAAATTGGCAAAGCCAATAAAGCATTGTACCCCTTTTTTATCCATCGGAGCGGGCCAATCCAGCATAGCAGACACCTTTTGGGGATCCATCTTGATACCCTCCACTGAGATGACTAGGCCCAAGAACTGAATACATTGACGTTCAAACTTGCATTTCACGAGTTTTGCATAGAGGCCGTGTTGCCTAAGCCGGGTTAGAACATTGCAGACATGTCTACGGTGATTGGTTAGTGAAGAGGAGAAGATCAAGATGTCGTCAAGGTATACTATTACATACAGATCCAGGTAATCACGGAAAATATGGTTGACGAAATGTTGAAAGGTTGCTGGAGCGTTGCATAATCCAAATAGCATGACAAGGTACTCGAAGTGCCCGAATCGAGTATGAAAGGCCGTCTTCCATTCGTCCCCTTTTCTGATACGGATCAGGTTATAAGCTCCGCGGAGATCCAGTTTCGTGAATATGACTGCGGTTCCTAATCTTTGAAAAAGTTCAGGTACTAAAGGCAAGGGCTAACGATTCTTAATGGTGATCTTATTCAACTCCTGGTAGTCGATGCAGGGACGTAACAAATGGTCCTTCTTCTCGACAAAGAAGATACCGGCACCAGCTGGGGAGGTAGAAGGGCGAATGAACCCTTTTTCCAAGTTTTCATCTATGTAAGTCTTTAATGTGTCTAACTCCTGCTCAGTTAACGGGAAGATTCTCCCAAATGGAACCTCAGTACCAGGTAACAGTTCTATAGGACAGTCATACAGGCCTATGAGGGGGCAAGGTTTCTGCTCCTTTTTTACTAAATACATCCAGGAAGTCCAGATAGGCTTCAGGGACGGACTGATGTAGCTCAGCATCTGAGTCCAAGAAAAGGAGTTGGGAGGTCATGTCAGAAGATTGCTGTAAACAATGCTGTTGGCAATACTCAGAGAGAAATTTGACTTCTCCTGTGGCCCAGTTGATACTGGGATTGTGGGTCTGCAACCATGGCATCCCTAGGATAATAGGGAAGAGAGGAGAAGAGATGGCGTCCAGACACAGAAGCTTCTGATGGTGGGTACCCATGGTGGCCAGCAAGGGGATGGTCTCTTGAGTGACCAGGCCGGAACTAAGGATGGATCCATCCGCTAGATGGACAGCAAGCCCCTGAGCCTTAGGTTGTAGCGGAATACGATGGTTGGCAGCAAAGGTCAAATCGATGAAACAGCTGCATGCACCGGAGTCAATAATTACTGATACTGGAATGCTCCCTCCTGGAAGCTGCAGAGTGAAGGAAAGAGCAAGATGAGAACCAGGTTTAGGTAACACAGATGCACACATTGAAGAGGCAGAACGACACTTACGCATCTTGTTGGGGCAGGCTCTCAAGTATTGTCCGGATTCACCGCAGTATAGGCACAGGTTGTGGGTTCGTCTGCGCATTTTTTCCTCTGGATTAAGCGTAGGCTGGAACAGACCGAGTTGCATGGGTTCAGGGGGTTCTGGAGCCGAAACAGATGAAGCAGGAGGAAACTGACTGACCGGACTGGGAACCTTGGGTAACATCCAGGTGGGACGAAGGTGGTTGGTAGACCTTTCTGACCGACGCTCTCTTAGGCGACGGTCAATCTGGATGGAGAGATCGATGAGGTCTTTCAGAGACTGAGGTACCCCCACTCGAGCCAACTCGTCCTTAAGTGGGTCAGATAGCCCCATTCTGAACTGATGACGCAGGGCAGCGTCGTTCCAGTCCGTATCGGCGCTCCAACGTCTGAAGCCGACCGCATAATCTTCAGCCGCTCTGTGATCCTGTTGCAGAGAGTGCAGTGCAGCTTCAGCAGTCGCTGTCAGTTGGGGATCTTCATATAATTGGGACATGGCCCTGAAGAAATCGTCTAGGCTATCTAGGGAGATAGACTTTTGCTCCAGAAGGCGGTGGGCCCAGGTTTGTGGCTCACCTGTCAGCAGGGAAATAACAAAGCCTACTTTGGTTGCTTCTAGTGAAAAAGTGCGGGGTTGCAGAGCAAAGTAGAGTTCGCAGGAATTGCGGAAGGCAAGATATTTGTTGCGTTCACCGGCAAACTTCTCTGGAGTGGGTAGTCTGGGCTCTGGAGGAAGCATTACTACAGAGACTGCAGATTGGAATCCAGCAGAAGATGCCCCCTGGGGGTTGGAAGAGGAAGGTAAGGTCTGGACTTGTTCCTCCAATCTTGAGTAACCTTGCTGAAGGCTTTTCACAGCCTGGGTAAGTCCTGCCAGGTGTCCACATAGTTCATCCATGGGGGAGGCCCCCTGCCCGGACTCAGTCATGGCTGCCTGATACTGTCAGACTTTTACTTACCAGACTGATGAGTCCGCTTGGGCAGAGGGTAGACTCCCTTACTTATCCGACTCACGGCCCCTGGTAGAGTGCGGAATGGTATGAGAGCCTGCTGAAGAGATCCAGGTACAGGATGAGAGATGATCTTCAGACAATAGGTCAGTAGTCCGGAACACTGGTAACAGGTGCTGAGCAGGAGCAAGACAGGCAGATCGGGACACAAGCAGGGTTCGGCAACAGGCTGGCAACAAGGTACAATAGGAGCAGGCAGAAGCGGAGTCAAACAGGCCAAGGTCAGGTTCATGCAGCAAACAGGAGAATCCAAGGGCAATCCCGGTCGTCAGGAGATCAGGTAAACAGGAAGTCAAGACAGGAAACAGGAACTAGGGCACAGGAAGCTGATGATCAGGCAGCACTAAACAGAGTGCCCGACCAACCTAAATAGGCCGGCTTGGCGCCAAACGATGCCCACGTGCATGCCGACGCTCACAGGCGTGCGCACGCCCGCGCACGCACACCAGCGCCTGCAGGAATGCACGCAGCATCACGCACAGGAACGCGTGCGCCAACGCGCACTGGCGCACACCGACGCGCCCCAAGGCGGCCAACACCATGACCAGCAAGGTGAGTTCTCTGACACTAACTGACCGCCATGCTACACTAACAGACCGCCATGATCTTCAGACAACAGGTCAGTAGTCCAGAACACTGGTAACAGGTGCTGAGCAGGAGCAAGACAGGCAGATCGGGACACAAGCAGGGTTCGGCAACAGGCTGGCAACAAGGTACAATAGGAGCAGGCAGAAGCGGAGTCAAACAGGCCAAGGTTAGGTTCAGGCAGCAAACAGGAGAATCCAAGAGCAATCCAGGTCGTCAGGAGATCAGGTAAACAGGAAGTCAAGACAAGAAACAGGAACTAGGGCACAGGAAGCTGATGATCAGGCAGCACTGAACAGAGTGCCTGACCAACCTAAATAGGCCGGCCAAACGACGCCCACGCCGACGCGCACAAGCGCGCACACGCACGTGCCCGCACGCCAGTATGCACACCAGTGCCTGCAGGAACGCACGCAGCAGCACGCACAGGAACGCGCGCGCCAACGCGGCCAACACCATGACCAGCAAGGTGAGTTCTCTGACAGTTCCCCCTCCCTAAGGGCAGCCTCCGGACGCCCAGCCGGGCCAACTTGGAGGCATGAACATTTCTGAAAGTCTGTAAAAGTTCCGGGGCATGTAAATTGTTTTCTGGTTCCCAGGAATTGTCTTCCGGACCATACCCCTTCCATTTAATAAGATACTGAATTCCATTCCTCCTTTTCCTACAGTCAAGGATTGCCTCTACCTCGAATTCCTCTTCGTCGTCAATTATGACAGGTTTGGGTGGGCCGACAGTGCGACCAGAAAAAGGGTTAGAAGTAACAGGTTTCAGCAGCGTCACATGGAAGACCGGGTGTACTTTTAGAGAGTCTAGCAAATCAAGTTCATAGGTCACATCATTTATTTTCCTCTTCACTGGGAACGGACCCATAAACTTAGGGCCTAATTTCCTAGAGGGACAATACATTTTCAGGTTAGTTGTGGACAACCACACTTGGTTGCTGGGCTCCAAGATCAATTCTCCATGCCTCTTCTTATCAAACATTTTTTTATTGTAATCCTGGGATTTGGCCATAGTCTCTTGTAGGATCTTGTTGTTGGTGGCGAAGAAATTCATAGTCTCTGAGACAGCCGGAATGGAACATTCAGGTACTGAGATTGGTAGAAAAGATGGATGGAACCCGTAATTAGTGAAAAATTGTGTTTGATTGATGGCAGAGTGCAAGGAGTTGTTATAGGAGAATTCTGCAACGGGTAATAAGGAAACCCAGTCATCCTGAGAGAAGGCAGAGAAGCACCTGAAGTATTGCTCCAAGGTCTGGTTGGTTCTCTCAGTTTGCCCGTTCGTCTGGGGATGATAGGCGGATGAAAAAGCCAGTTCGATTTCGAGGGAACCACAGAGGGCCTTACGGAACCCTGAAGTGAATTGAACACCCCGATCGGACACAATGCTTGCTGGGACTCCATATAGCCTAACCACTTCTTTGACAAAAATCTTTGCCGTATCCAAGGCCGAAGGTGTCCCCTTCATGGGGAGGAAATGTGCCATCTTAGACAGCCTGTCTACCACAACAAAAATAGTATAGAAACCCTGGGAGGGGGGCAGTTCCACGATGAAGTCTATTGATATCATCTTCCATGGCCTCTCTGGAACAGGTAAGGGTTTTAATAATCCCCAGGCCTTTGTCCTGGTGTTCTTACTCCGAGCACAAGTGTTGCATGAATCCACAAAATTTTTTACAGTCACAGGCTAATTGAGGCCACCAGAAGGTGCGCTGTACCAGCTCAGTGGTCTTCAGGACACCGAAATGTCCGGCCAACTTATGATCATGACATAGTTCCATCACAGTTACCCTTAACTTCTCGGGAACCACGATTTCGTCTCTTCACCAAAACAGGCCCTCTCTCCAATCGGTTTCAGGGTACGGACGCATTCCCACAGAGGCCTGTCTTATCCGGGAAAAAAGGTCCCCTTGGAGGAGCAGGAAGTTCCCAGAAGGAAGAATTGTATCGGGAGATACGGTCTTCTCTGAATCATAAAACATGCGGGAAAGAGCATCTGACTTTATATTCTTGGAACCGGGCCTGTAAGTTATGTGAAACTGGAATCGTGAAAAAAAAAGTGCCCATCTGGCCTGACGAGGTCTTAATCTCTTGGCTGTTCTCAGGTATTCCAGATTCTTGTGGTCGGTGTAGACCAGAATGGGATGGGCAGCACCCTCCAATAGGTAACGCCATTCCTCCAGAGCCGCCTTGATGGCCAGAAGTTCTCGATCCCCCACATCATAATTTCTTTCCGAAATTGAAAGTTTGCGTGAAAAGAACGCTACTGGATAGAGGAGGGCCTTGGCGCCCTGTCGTTGAGAGAGCACCGCTTCCACTGCGATCTCCGAAGCGTCGACCTCCAGGACAAATGGTAGGACAGGGTTAGGATTTTTCAAAATGGTGGCTGAAGTAAATAGCTTTTTGAGTCTTTCGAAAGCCGACTGGGCTTTATCAGTGCAAGAGAATCGGGTTCCCTGCTTGGTCAATTCAGTGATTGGAGCGATGATTGCAGAAAAACCTTTAATAAACTTCCGGTAGAAATTGGCAAAGCCAATAAAGCATTGTACCCCTTTTTTATCCATCGGAGCGGGCCAATCCAGCATAGCAGACACCTTTTGGGGATCCATCTTGATACCCTCCACTGAGATGACTAGGCCCAAGAACTGAATACATTGACGTTCAAACTCGCATTTCATGAGTTTTGCATAGAGGCCGTGTTGCCTAAGCCGGGTTAGAACATTGTAGACATGTCTACAGTGATTGGTTAGTGAAGAGGAGAAGATCAAGATGTCGTCAAGGTATACTATTACATGCAGATCCAGGTAATCACGGAAAATATCGTTGACGAAATGTTGAAAGGTTGCGGGAGCGTTGCATAATCCAAATGGCATGACAAGGTACTCGAAGTGCCTGAATCGAGTACGAAAGACCGTCTTCCATTCGTCCCCTTTTCTGATATGGATCAGGTTATAAGCTCCGCAGAGATCCAGTTTCGTGAATATGACTGCGGTTCCTAATCTTTGAAAAAGTTCAGGTACTAAAGGCAAGGGCTAACGATTCTTAATGGTGATCTTATTCATCTCCTGGTAGTCGATGCAGGGACGTAACGAGTGGTCCTTCTTCTCGACAAAGAAGATACCGGCACCGGCTGGGGAGGTAGAAGGGCGAATGAACCCTTTTTCCAAGTTTTCATCTATGTAAGTCTTTAATGTGTCTAACTCCTGCTCAGTTAACGGGAAGATTCTCCCAAATGGAACCTCAGTACCAGGTAACAGTTCTATAGGACAGTCATACGGCCTATGAGGGGGCAAGGTTTCTGCTCCTTTTTTACTAAATACATCCAGGAAGTCCAGATAAGCTTCAGGGACGGACTGACGTAGCTCAGCATCTGAGTCCAAGCAAAGGAGTTGGGAGGTCATGTCAGAAGATTGCTGTAAACAATGCTGTTGGCAATACTCAGAGAGAAATTTGACTTCTCCTGTGGCCTCCTGGTCCTGTGTTGATACTGGGATTGTGGGTCTGCAACCACGGCATCCCTAGGATAATAGGGAAGAGAGGAGAAGAGATGGCGTCCAGACACAGAAGCTCCTGATGGTGGGTACCCATGGTGGCCAGCAAGGGGACGGTCTCTTGAGTGACCGGGCCGGAACTAAGGATGGATCCATCCGCTAGATGGACAGCAAGCCCCTGAGCCTTAGGTTGTAGCGGAATACGATGGTTGGCAGCAAAGGTCAAATCGATAAAACAGCTGCATGCGCCGGAGTCAATAATTACTGATACTGGAATGCTCCCTCCTGGAAGCTGCAGAGTGAAGGAAAGAGCAAGATGAGAACCAGGTTTAGGTAACACAGATGCACACATTGAAGAGGCAGAACGACACTTACGCATCTTGTTGGGGCAGGCTCTCAAGTATTGCCTGGATTCACCGCAGCATAGGCACAGGTTGTGGGTTCGTCTGCGCATTTTTTCCTCTGGAGTAAGCGTAAGCCGAAGCAGACCGAGTTGCATGGGTTCAGGGGGTTCTGGAGCCAAAACAGATGAAGCAGGAGGAAACTGACTGATCGGACTGGGAACCTTGGGTAACATCCAGGTGGGACGAAGGTGGCTGGTAGACCTTTCTGACCGACGCTCTCTTAGGCGACGGTCAATCTGGATGGAGAGATCGATGAGGTCTTTCAGAGACTGAGGTACCCCCACTCGAGCCAACTCGTCCTTAAGTGGGTCAGATAGCCCCATTCTGAACTGATGACGCAGGGCAGCGTCGTTCCAGTCCGTATCGGCGCTCCAACGTCTGAAGCCGACCGCATAATCTTCGGCCGCTCTGCGATCCTGTTGCAGAGAGTGCAGTGCAGCTTCAGCAGTCGCTGTCAGTTGGGGATCTTCATATAATTGGGACATGGCCCTGAAGAAATCGTCTAGGCTATCTAGGGAGATAGACTTTTGCTCCAGAAGGCGGTGGGCCCAGGTTTGTGGCTCACCTGTCAGCAGGGAAATAACAAAGCCTACTTTGGTTGCTTCTAGTGAAAAAGTGCGGGGTTGCAGAGCAAAGTAGAGTTCGCAGGAATTGCGGAAGGCAAGATACTTGTTGCGTTCACCGGCAATTTCTCTGGAGTGGGTACTCTGGGCTCTGGAGGAAGCATTACTACAGAGACTGCAGATTGGAATCCAGCAGAAGATGCCCCCTGGGGGTTGGAAGAGGAAGGTAAGGTCTGGACTTGTTCCTCCAATCTTGAGTAACCTTGCTGAAGGCTTTTCACAGCCTGGGTAAGTCCTGCCAGGTGTCTACATAGTTCATCCATGGGGGAGGCCCCCTGCCCGGACTCAGTCATGGCTGCCTGATACTGTCAGACTTTTACTTACCAGACTGATGAGTCCGCTTGGGCAGAGGGTAGACTCCCTTACTTATCCGACTCACGGCCCCTGGTAGAGTACGGAATGGTATGAGAGCCTGCTGAAGAGATCCAGGTACAGGATGAGAGATGATCTTCAGACAATAGGTCAGTAGTCCGGAACACTGGTAACAGGTGCTGAGCAGGAGCAAGACAGGCAGATCGGGACACAAGCAGGGTTCGGCAACAGGCTGGCAACAAGGTACAATAGGAGCAGGCAGAAGCGGAGTCAAACAGGCCAAGGTCAGGTTCAGGCAGCAAACAGGAGAATCCAAGGGCAATCCAGGTCGTCAGGAGATCAGGTAAACAGGAAGTCAAGGCAGGAAACAGGAACTAGGGCACAGGAAGCTGATGATCAGGTAGCACTAAACAGAGTGCCTGACCAACCTAAATAGGCCGGCTTGGCGCCAAACGATGCCCACGTGCATGCCGATGCTCACAGGCGTGCGCACGCCCGCACGCGCACACCAGCGCCTGCAGGAATGCACGCAGCAACATGCACAGGAACGCGCGCGCCAACGCGCACTGGCGCACACCGGTGCGCCCCAAGGCGGCCAACACCATGACCAGCAAGGTGAGTTCTCTGACACTAACTGACCGCCATGCTACACTAACTGACAGCCATACTACACTAACTGACCGCCATACTACACTAACTGACCACCATACTACACTAACTGACCACTATACTACACTAACTGACCACTATACTACACTAACTGACTTTCTCCCCCCCCCCCGGGCCAGTAACAGGACTGTCACGAGGGAGTCTCACTCACCTTCATGTCTGGCTGGCCTGCATCAGTCCGGAGGAGGAGAAGACAGCGGCAGGTCACAATGCTTCTCTCGCCCGCGCTGTAGCTGCAATGTTCAGTGTCCGGCGCAGCGCTCTGTGATTGGGCGTATGGGGGTCATGTGCGGAGGCGGGACTTCAGGAGCAATCACGGACAGGCCAGCTCTAGCCTCACGTGACCCCCATACGCCCAATCACAGGGCGCCGGACACTGAACATGGCGGCTGGAGCCCGGGGACACAGGAAGGTAAAAATTAGGAGGAGGCAGCCAGTGACACATACTGGCGCCCCCCTAAATGTCACGCCCGGGGCCACGGCATCCCCCACGCTAGGAGCTCACTCACCTGCCAACTCCTGATGACTGCCCCGCCCGCACACTCGTCCCTGGGCCCTGACTGGCCTGTTCATTGCACTAATTTCTCGGAGGGGGCAATTGCCCCGTTGCCCCCCCTGGATCCGCCCCTGTGCCGACCAGCCGCCGTCATTATACTGCAGCAGGTCGGCACGATTCCGTGAACCGTCGTAGCTATACATCGGTCCCTTTAAACTGTATAGCGGGGGTGCAGCTGCTCGTGACCAGGAGTCACGATGACTGCCGGCCACGAGCGATCGAGGCCACGAGAGGCAGAACGTGTGTGTAAGAGAGATCTGGGAACTACGAACTACGAGCTAGGAACTACGATCTCTCATCTCCTATAGTCAGTCCCATCCCCCACAGTTAGAACTACCACATAGGGAACACAGTTAACCCCTTGATCACCCCTAGTGTTAATCCCTTCCGTGCCAGTGACATTTATACAGTAATCAGTGCATTTTTATAGCACTGATTGCTGTATAATTGTCAATTGACCCAAAAATGTATCAGAAGTGTCTGATGTGTCCGCCATAATGTCACAGTCTTGATAAAAATTGCAGATCACCCCCATTATTAGTAAAAAAATAAATAAATAAAAATGCCATAAATCTATCCCCTATTTTGTAGACACTATAACTTTTGCACAAACCAATCAATATACGCTTTTTGCAATTTTTATTACCAAAAATATGTAGAATACATATTGGCCTAAACTGATGAAAAAATGAGCTTTTTTTTGTTAAAACATGGGGCTATTTATTACAGCAAAAAGTACAAAATATTGTGTTTTTTTCAAAATTGTCGCTCTTTTTCTGTTTATAGTGCAAAAAATAAAAACCGCAGAGATGATCAGATACCACCAAAAGAAAGCTTTATTTGTGGGAAAAAAGGACGTCAATTTTGTTTGGGTACAGCGTTGAAACTACAATCTCTTTCCCCATACTTGCCAATGCCTGGCCGGGCTGCAGTTCAGTCAGATAATCATTGACAATCTATGCTGTTATTAAAGTCCGAGATGGTCTGTGATATTCCCTTGAAAATCCGTCTACAATAAAACTACATTTAAACAAACACACACAAGCAAAAATAAAAATATAATACTGTTGGAAAACATTTAGTCCATTCTTCATCATCGTAACCATCATCAGCTGAACAACAGCCTGTCTACCTGGTTCAGTAATGCTATTAAAGTGCTGCTCAACTGTTGTAAAATTTTACCCCAAAAATATGTTGTTGTTCTCTTTGGCCTTCCTTTCTGATTGCTTAAGGAGACTGTTAAAAGTTTGTGATGGGGCTGTGATTTGGGGCTGCAATACACTGAAAAATTAAGGAATTTTCTATTTTTGTCTTCTTCATCATCTTCGTCACACTTCAGGCCAATGACTAATATAAAATATAAATATACATCACAAAATTTCTTTATCATGGTTGACTTGTGATGTCCACTCGCCGCTTGGCCTACCACAGCACTGTTTCAGAAATAAAAAAAATTGACCATCAGTTCCTTGTAGGGGGAGTTTCCATAGTGCAAGACCCCAATATCTGGGCACATTCATAGATGTGACACATGTTTAAGACCTCAGTATGTAACATGTTCCATCTGTCTTTCAATTTTAGTGATGAAAAAATAAAATGGGCAAATTGGTGTTAAAATGATTGAAAGAAATTGCAGACATCTAACATTTGCGGTTTATAATTTTACAGTACAGATACTTTAGCAGTTCCAGAGTGTTACCTTGGGAGCTAGTGCTGATAAGCTAAATGAAGGGTAACTGTTCAGGGTTATATGAAAGTTAAAATGTACGGAAACTTAAAACTTTCTTTTCGTTTTGGATAGAGTGTGGAAGTAATAGACCTACTGTAAAGTTTTTATTGCTGTCTGTGTCCCAATTTGGGAGATTCTCCTGACATTTGTCCCAGTCATGATTGTCACCAAAACAGAAAGTGAAGGGATACTGTATTCAAAATATTAGTTTTTTTTTTAGAACAATGTTTGAGGGTCAGTTGGGGACACCTGTTCTGGTGACAACTGTATAAGAGGGGTATTTCCCTCACTTTTGTCCTACTTCCTGTTGTATCTCTCAAACAGGAAGTGAAGGGAAATCTCTCCAATGGGACACAAACAAAAAAAAAAAAAAATAACCTGACAGAGGTTGTAACTTTTACTTACTCTATGCAAAAGGAATAAAAAAAGCTTACAGTACATAACCCTGTGTAAGCTTTAAGTCACTTAAACTGGAACTTACACAGATCTCTAAAGTGTCTCCCCACCTGATGCAAATGCAGTGGTCCCATCACCCATGCAGTCACATGCTCCTCAATGCCTAGAAGCACCAGTTATTTTCTTTGCTTTTAGAACCTGAACAGTGTGGCAGCAGAGTGAAGGATAGGTGGGAATAGGCTGCTGGAGAAAAGAATATTAAAGGGGTTGTAAAGTCAGAGTAGGGTTACTGCTAGCCCCTCTGTTATACCAAGGTATACTACACAGTGTAAATGTTTGTTTAAAATGATGCTGATAAATACCTTATTTCAGATCACCCCTGTGTGGTCACATGACCTCCCGCTGCTCTCCTCCACCAATCTAAGGGCTACAGCAGGAGGGGATGAGATCCCCCACTGATGTCAGCTGGGAGGTCACGTGACCACTGAGCTGTCCACTCAGCCCCTCTCGCTGTAGCCCTTAGATCAGGGGAGAAGAGCAGCGGGAGGTGATGTGACAGTACAGAGCGATCTGAAAGAAGGTATTTAGCTGCATCATTTTAAACAAACATTTACACTGTGTAGTATAGCTTGGTAGAACAGAGGGGCTGGCAGTAATCCTACTCTGACTTTATTGCCAGCTACTAATAGTGGCAGGAGGGGAGGGGTAGGGAGGAGACATCTCACACACAGGAGCTGACATACAGGGAGGGAGGGGAAGAGAGGAGAGACTACAGGATGACGGAGGCATGGAACCTGACTATGGTATCATGAATCAGTAGTCATGATTACTGTGGTTAGTTTACATAGGGGGACACAGTAACAGGCAGGATCAACCAGATTTTGTTACAGCTTAGAAAGGGAGAGATTAGACAGCACAAGCACTATGCTGTTTAACCTGCTTCAAAGAAACTGGATCTCTCTTTTTTTTTTAGGGTTACAACTTCTTTAAAACAAACTTATTTTCTTTTCCCTGAATGGGCAAACCTCGGGTTTCTTTTACTGCTAGGGACAGAATTTGATTCTAGTGCCTACATGTCCTACGTCATTCTGTCATCACCAAAAGCTAACACATTGTTGTCATTTACTGTGCCGTCTTATGCCGTGTACACATGATCGGATTTTAGGACAACAAAACCGTGGATTTTTGTTCGAAGGTTGTTCAAACAAGGTGGCTCAAACTTGTCTTGCATACACACGGTCACACACATGTTGGGCAAAAATTCAGATTGTGAGAACGCAGTGACGTACAACGAGCATATAAAAGGGAAGTTCACTAGCCAGTGCGCCACCCTTTGGGCTCCTTCTGCTTCAATTAATAGTTCGCTGCTGTTTTTCAGTGTCCGCTCGTTTCTGATTTTCAGCTCTTTCTTATCAGGTCCTTTCTGATTTTCAGTGTGTTCTGCTAGTTCGTTCTGACCAGCCGACCGTTTTCTAGCCATGTTGCGGTTACGTTCTCCTCGGAGAGCTTGTGCCGTTGTTGGGCTCGGTGTTGGGGTTCTTGCTGTGACCAAAGTCCAGTCCATGAACAGGGTGAGGAGGAGTTCATGGACCAAGAATTGGTTGCTCCAGCATGACCAATTCTCTCACATGCCTTTGCTGCGGGAGATCCAGCAGAATAATCCTGACGATTTTAGGAAATATCTCTAGATGACAGACCCCGTTTTTCACCATCTGTTGGCTTTGCTTACCCCTTATATTATGAAGCAGGACACCTGCATGTGGCAAGCCATCACTCCTGAGCAGAGGCTCGTCGCCACCTTGTGGTACTTGGCGACGGGGAGAAGTCTCCAGGATATTAAGTTTACGACTGGGATCTCCCCCCAGGCTCTGGGAATCATTATTCCAGAGACCTGTTCTGCCATAATTCAGGTCCTGCAGAAGGACTATATTAAGGTAAGTTTGATCCTTTAACATCACAATCTATGTATTTCATGTTTGCTAATGTATTGTATTTATTTCATCATTCCATAATTACCATCATTGTAATATGCTGTGGATGTCCTCTTTATCCTCATGCATGCTGTAAGCTTTTAATGCTCCTTTTTTGTCCTTCATGCAAATTTGCCTTCACTAACCTCCCCAGCATGCTATCCTGGGCCCATACACACCTAGCCTAGTCACTTAACAATGTATTTTGTCAGCTCCATTGTAGTGCTTAGTGCCGGTTCACACAGGGGCAACTTGTCAGGCGACCTAGCCGCCTGACAAGTCGCCTCCCGTTCTGTACAATGGAACCGTTCTAATAGGAGCGACGCAAGTCGCTCCGACTTAGAAAAAGGTTCCTGTACTACTTTGGGGGCGACTTGCATAGACTTCTATACAGAAGTCGTTTTGCAAGTCGCCGTGGAAGTCGTGTGCAGGTCGCCTCGGTGAGGCGACCTGCAAGTCGTGCCGCCCCTGTGTGAACCGGGGCTTACCCTAAACACACCCTAAAATGTGTACAAATGTTATTTTTGTCCTTAAATTCAGGCAAGAGTGCAAGAGGCTTTTTTGGGGGCCAAAACTCATTTGGAATCCTCCCTCCCCCAACCGCTAAGTCAACCAATATTCTATCTGCTGACTTTGCCAAACCCATACACACTATACCTACTTCTTTTGTGTTCATATTTATGGATGAATTCACCAAAGCGTGTAGTGCAAGGGCCTGCCTAAATACTTTCAAATGGTACTGTTTAAAGTTTTGTTCTATTATTATCATGATAGGTAATTTCAGAATGTAAAAATGTGCTTTGGACAGTGTGTATTCATATTTTTGGATTATGACACTTCTTACCTGTCCAGTGGGCTGCCAATAGTGTAAGTAAGGAGGGGCTGGCCAAAGTAATACACATTATGTATGCATTCAGCTCTCAATGAAGTGGAGAGGGTTACCTGTCCAAAACATCCCCCCCCACCCTACAATTTTTACAATGGGCCACCAGAGGGGGTGAGGAATCTGATAAGTGTACCTTATACTTTTGAATTTAAATACTAATTTCAATAAATGTTATACTTATGTTGGCCAAGAAAGTTTGTGTCTAATCTGCTTGCAATGTTATGTGCAAAAGTACTAATTTTTTTTGTTTGACTCCACAGTTTCCTTCCAACCCATAGGAATGGCAGACTGTGGCCTCCCAATTTGCCCAGCAGTGGGACTTTCCCAACTGCGATGGGGCAATAGATGGGAAACACGTCCGCATTGTCCCACCCCCAACTCGGGGTCGTACTACTTTAACTGCAAGGGGTATAGTAGTATTGTGTTGTTGGGGGTGGTGTTGGCGACTTACGAATTCCTCTATGTGGACGTGGGGAAGAATGGCCGGATGTCGGATGGTGGAGTCAGCACCCAGACAGAATTCTACAGACATCTCCAGAATGGCGGCTTGGGCTTGCCTCCCCCAGCAGACATCGTGGCGGGCCTCCCATTTGTGTTTGTAGCAGATGAAGCATTTGTGCTGGGTGACCATCTGATGCGGCCATACCCTATGAGGACCCTAACCCCGGACCAGAGGGTTTTTAACTACCGGCTGGCCAGAGCCAGAAGAGTGGTGGAAAATGCCTTTGGCATAATGGCCAGCTGGTTCCGGCTATACCTAACTTCGATAAATATGGCCGAATATAAACTAAACCATATTATTCTTTGTTGCTGCATTTTGCACAATTTTTGAAGAAAAAATGCAGCTAACTATCTGGCCCCAGTTGCGAATGAGGCGTAGCTCACTGGACCAAAACATGACAGCACTTGAACCTGGCCGTCCTGGCTTGCCCCCCCAAAGCACCCACGAGGTACGGCAAAGCTATCTGGAGTACTTTGAGGGTAGGGGGGCAATTGATATGCCAGATAATGTTTAAAACCTCTTGAAAATAAATTTGTTGGTAAAAACTGAACTCATATTTCATTTGATTTACTGCTTGTGTTGCTTTTATCTGTCTCCCAGGTTCTCCAATGGCCTTTTATTTTTGGTCATTTTCTTCAATAGTACAAACGTAACTTATTTGATACATGAGGTGACAATCTCTTCTTTAGCTAACTATTATGTTGTGTTGTGGTCTGCTACACACACACAATGTTTTTGTTGTTAATGTATGTAATGCACTAATGATAAAAATAATCATCCTTTTCAACTCCATGAATTAATTGCTTGGAGTCCCTAAAATGGCCTGATTGGGGCAAATTTTAGAGCACTGTGGGGGTTATTTACTAAAGGCAAATCCACTTTGCATTACAAGTGCACTGCAAGTGCACTTGAAAGTGCACTAAAACTGCACTGAAAGTGCGCTTGTAGTGCAAAGTGAATTTGCCTTTAGTAAACAACCCCCTTTGTCACTGTGACTACAACAACTTACTCAAAAAATGGAAATGAGCATTTAAAGAAGAAGCCACACATTGTTGAGTATAAAACATTTTACTCCAAGCACATTCACATGTGCATTATAAAAGGGGTTTTAAACATCTTTGGTGTATAACATGTATGTTTGACAGTAGATATAGCATTTTGTGGCTAAACAGGCATGTTTAAAAACATAACATCCACATTCCCAACTCAGGAACTTACAAAGTTCAACTTTGAAAAAGTGAAGACCATATGAGACATATTAGTATGTCAAAACTGTGTTGATTTTGCCTTCATCAGTTGGGGTGATCTCACCACTCTAAAAGCCAAATTTTGAAGATGCACACAAATTGAAACTCAAAATGTGGATTTCCATCATGATCCCATGTCTAAAATGTATGTCTTTTCCCTATATCTAGTTTGATAAAGGCACAAAACACACAGTGTGTCAACATGTGCTATCTGCTATCATGGAATATCAATGTATGCGTTTTGTGGGTTACTAAAGTAGATGAGAGGAAGGGGTTGCACCCCCGAAACACGTCCATTGATCCCCCATGATGTGAGATAGCACATGTTGACACACCGTGTGCATCTTCAAAATTTGGCTTTCCAATTACTTACATTTTTTTGAAAAACATAAACAATAACGACAACATTGTTTTTTTTTTTTTTAGATTTTGGCTAAAACATCAATGATGTTGGTCAGTCTTTTTTCAACATCATTGAGTTTTTTCTTCCACAACATCCACATCTCCTAAAAACAAAAAACACACCATGTATTATAAATATGCAAGCATACATCTATTACCTGAAGCTGTGGTCTCAGACACTGACCTGTTGTGGTCACCATTTCGCCCACTTCCTCAACTTCGGAATCAACATCCTCATGTTGTGTGTTGAGTTGTTCCCCTTCTTTATTCGGTGTGGGGTTCCTAGTGTCCTCATATGTCCTGATTCTTTTCTCCCCTATGTGAATACAAAAAAGGTATACTTAGCAGACAGATATTTGAGGCGAGAAATAGTAATATGAAATATTGCTTAGAAGTGTCGTCCAATTGTCTGTTTTGGCAGAGTTCCAAGCTGAAGACATGTTTTTTTCCCTTTCAAAAGTTGGAATACTTACCTGTTTTGTTAAAGTTTCACACATGGAGAGACGCCTAATACCCACTGGAGCACCTGCGTGGGACACCATAAAAAGGTTGTTTTGGTGTCCCACACTAGTGCTCCTGCATCCAGATGTGTGTCCTCTCCTTACACTGAATCTAGTTTGCATTTAATTATAGTTACAAACACATCTAGACAACAATGTACTAAACTTCTTTTCACACAACTAGGCATGAACAACTGTAGTTAACCTGCATCTGCCAAAAACGTTGTATTAGTGGTCGAACGAACAATGTTTACTATGAATGATTACTGTGCCCACGAACCTCAAACTTGCCATTTTAAACTGTACAACAGTAAAGAGCTTTTCTTTATGGAGCAGCACTAAAGTAATAATAATAATAGGAACACACAACAAATACTTACTTTTTAGAAGCACTTTCCTGATCTTTCTATACTAATCGTGCTCCCTCAATTTCAGGTCTGACCAGCGTTTCCTCAATTGCTCCTTGGATCGTCGTACACCAAAATTCCTGTGCAGACTTCTCACAACTTTAGTTATGATCTTGGCCTTTCTCACATTTGGGTTGCTGAACGGTCCATACTTCCCATCATAGTCTGCCCTCTTCAAGATGTCCACCATCTCCACCATCTCTACAAAGGACATATTTGAGGCCTTATATCACCTCCTGGATCTGGAACTGCCTTTCTCCGAGCTTTCCTCCTCATTGCTGCTCTCTGCATGCACCTGCTATATCTCTGCCATGTGCTCTCCCACTGCCCCGAAAGAGAAGAGGGGGGAATACACTAGAAAGAAGGACAGGGGCGGAGATTCATGCATGCGCAGTGTATATAAAGGATAACATGCCAGCATCGTATGTACGATCTGTGAGTGAAGGACGGAGGATCGTAAACGCCGATCGTGCAAACGAAGGTACAATTTTAATTTGGGGCATCAGTGGTTAGTGGCCTATACTGCTTTAGAGATTGAGGTCTATATTGGGACATGATTAGGAGAGTTTAGCCTGACATTAGGGTTTGTCTTGTGTTGTGTCTTGCAGAGAAAATGGTTGATAAATTTACTGACCCAGACTTCCTGACCAGATTCCTGGACAGGTACAGGGAGCTGCCATGTCTCTGGCAAGTGACATGCAGAGAATACCCCAACAAGCAAAAGAGGAAGGCAGCGCTGGAGAAACGAATGGAATTGATGAAGCCGGTGTATCCCACGGCAGACATCAACTATTTAAAGGCCAAAATTGGTAGCCTCAGGAGCACATATAATAGGGAACGCAAAAAGGTCCAGGATTCCATGAGATCAGGAGCAGCAGCAGATGACATATATGTCCCCTGGCTCTGGTACTACAACAGACTGCGTTTTTTGTCAGACCAGAGAGAACCCAGGCCATCACTATCTACACTTCCTTCCACACTTGCTTCCACACTTCCATCCACACTTCCTTCAACATCAGATGAGGCTCCTGAAGTCCAACCTGGGCCTTCCACCCAGGAAGATGTGGAGGAGCCCAGCTTGAGCCAGGTATAGCATTGTTGAACATATATTTTTTCAAAAATTTAATGATGTTAACTAGATGTTATTGATCACTAATTTCTGATTTAACAAAGTGGTTTACATATCAATAGACAGTAGTGGCCAAAAATTATTGGGACAAGAATGAAAAATGCTGGGGTCATAATGTTAGTCTTTTCTATTTGTTAACATTCAATTTGCAACAGTCATGAGCTCAAAATTGTGTGTGATTGATGATCAAAAAACTAAAACTATGTACCATTTTCATACACAGGAAAGTCTCAGACAGGAGGAGGTCGTGGCAAGCAGCCTGACCAAATCCCAGGTTCCTCCTCTCCGCCTTCCAACCAAAAGGACCAGGAAGGCAAGGAACCTGGAGGAGTCAGCGACAACTTTAATTAGCCAGGCTACTGTAGTACTAACAACAACCCCTGGTGGCCCTGAGTCATTTGGCTATCTGACAGCAAATAAACTGGAAAGCATGGAATAGGGCCAACGCCTCATCTGTGAGGAGATCATTCTTCAGGCCCTAAACAAGGGAATGAGGGGCCAACTCACAAATAAAAGCCACCTGTGTGAGTTGGATCATACTCCTCCACCACCTCCAGCAACACCACCACCACCTCCAGCAACTCCACCAACAACACAGCCACCCAACCCACCAGAGCAGCATGGAAGGATGCGTGGAAGGAAGTGTTGAGAGTGATGGCCTAGGTTTGGTGTGGTCTCGCAAAAGACGCAGGTTGTTGTAAGACCACAGCCTCGGGACATATATGTCATCTGCTGCTGCTCCCGATCTCTCGGAGTCCTGGACCATATTATGCTCCCAATTAAATGGATTCCTCAGGTTACCAATTTTGCCTAAAAAATATAAATAAACGTGCCTGCGCTGAAAAAACAGATATATCCCAATAGTTGGGAGGTGCATATATAGTGTAAAACTATACTACAAAATTTCAATATAAAAAAAAAAAAATGCTAGTAATATATAAATTATAGAATGAATACAATCCTTATATAAAAGTATCCCATAAAGTGCAACATGCAAAAAAAAACAATATATATATGTGGTTATAAATATAAGATCAAAGTGCAAAATCAAGTGTCCACATTTAAAAAGTTCAATTCATTGATATCAACACATAAAGTGCAAGTAAGTGGTGTCCACAAAAAACAGTGTTCCTCATGCTCCTCCTTAATGGTGTTCACAATCCAGCATGCTTCAGTGCTCTCCTGTGACCTCCCACTTGTGCTTGCGCTCACCTCTGAGCGCGTGACACAGTCATTAAACGGTGTCTAAACACGCATTGGAGCCACCCCTTGGGCTCATACAGGGTATGCTGGTATAAACTCCACCACTCTCAGATGTCATCAGATAGTCTCACATACAAGAAAGAAACAGCTCCATAGTGTGATACAGTAGGGATTTATTTAAAATATATTAAAACTTCCCTCCAAAAGGGTACTCACAATATGTAGGTGCGTGAGTGCACCAATCTTTCCAGAGAGTGTTTGTATAAAACAAGCGTTTGTATGGCGTGCGGTGTGTCGTTCCTCATCTACCTCTGTTGCTAACAGCTCCCTCCTACTCCTCCCCGACGCGTATTTGGCACAGGGATCACGTGCCTTCCTCTGGGGGATCTCCCGAGGAACGACACACCGCACGCCATACAAACGCTTGTTTTATACAAACACTCTCTGGAAAGATTGGTGCACTCATGCACCTACATATTGTTAGTACCCTTCTGGAGGGAAGTTTTAATATATTTTAAATAAATCCCTACTGTATCACACTATGGAGCTTTTTCTTTCTTGTATGTGAGACTATCTGATGACATCTGAGAGTGGTGGAGTTTATACCAGCATACCCTGTATGAGCCCAAGGGGTGGCTCCAATGCGTGTTTAGACACCGTTTAATTACCGTGTCACACGCTCAGAGGTGAGCACAAGCACAAGTGGGGGGTCACAGGAGAGCACTGAAGCATGCTGGATTGTGAACACCATTAAGGAGGAGCATGAGGAACACTGTTTTTTGTGGACACCACTTACTTGCACTTTATGTGTTGATATCAATGAATTGAACTTTTTAAATGTGGACACTTGATTTTGCACTTTGATCTTATATTTATAACCACATATATATATATATTGTTTTTTTTTGCATGTTGCACTTTATGGGATACTTTTATATAAGGATTGTATTCATTCTATAATTTATATATTACTAGCATTTTTTTTTTTTTATATTGAAATTTTGTAGTATAGTTTTACACTATATATGCACCTCCCAACTATTGGGATATATCTGTTTTTTCAGCGCAGGCACGTTTATTTATATTTTTTGGTTTATGCACGCAATGAAACGTGGTTAGTGTTTGCAGCTTATCTATATTTGTTTCACCTCACAGAGGCATCAGTCCATCTTTGGCTCACAAGACCCCCACATAATTAGTCTACCAATTTTGCCTGTCAAATAATTGAGGTCTGCCCTGGGGTACAAAGGCTTCACCAATTCTAACTGTTTCTCCAGCGTTGCCTTCCTCTTTATTTTGTTAGGACCCCTATTAAATGTCTATTTTTTTTGGACAAATACTTGGCTATGTATTTTACTTCAAAAAAGACAATTTGTTTGTGAGTAGGTAGGTACATTTAAAAAATACAATGTCAAATTAACAAGGGTTCACCAACATAGTTGTATCTCTTTGAGGATAAAAAATACAAGATAATAATGGTGTTGTGGTAACTTGACACACAAAATGACAAAAAATATTATGGAGATCACTAGAAAAAAAACAAAAAAATATTCTTGAGATCATGAGAAAAAACAAAAAAAAAAATATGGAGATCAATAGAAAAAAAAATATTATTCTGGAGATCACGAGAAAAAAAAAACAAAGATTATTTATCAGATCACGAGAAATAATACAAAATTATTTGTGATATACATTTAAGCGTGGCAGATTTTGGAATAAAATGGCAAAAAAAACTAAATCTTAAAAAAATCTCCTTTTTAAATACCAAGAACTAGCGTGTTTATAATAGACACCAGGGTCCATTTATTTAGACAAAAAGCCTGTAGTAACTTGTAGTCTGTCATAAACACTTCAACTCCCATCTGTAATGGACCTAAAACTTGAAAGAACTTTGTTGTAATCTCATAATTCACATGAGCGTTTTACATTTGTGAACCTTTCCTGACCCTGCCACAAGAAGTGTAAAAAATCTCTATTCCTATGGAATACATTTTGCATTTGTTTTGGAGATTTATGAATTTGTTATGAAGAATAATTAACCACAAGAAAATGATAATTAGTATTTTGGATACATGATAATTAATAATTCTTACAAGGGCTTCAATTATTTTTCCTTAGCTCCTACGTGCATCCTGTAAGACATCTTTGAGCTTACACAGAATGATGACATGCACAGTGCAATAAGTTGTTGAAACCATTCAGATTTAATCTTGCAATTATGTAATACAAAATAATTAAAGATGATTTCTATTTGGAAACGTGATATACCGGACTTAGACAGTAATGATTGGGATGATATTTGGGACCTTCCTTTCCGGACCCTGGTCTCTTTATGGCTTAAACAATTAAAAATTGTACACAGGACCTATACTTCTTACAGACTCCATAGGATGAATTCTTCACATCCGCAAGAGTGCTGGAGGTGTGGAGGCTTCCCAGGTGATTTCTCTCATATACAGTAATCTGGATTTACTCGGTTGTTATTGGGTTCGGGGAAGAGGTGCTGCCTATGATAAATTGCTTGATTACTGTTCCTGTGCAACCCTCAATACATGTATGCTTATTTGGCCTCGTGGAGAATATCATACCTACAGTGGCTGAGCCTTACCTGGTCAGCTTATCCCTTTTCTACGCATTGGGAAAAGTCCTCACCTGTCTACCATTCTATAAAGATACCTACATAAATAGAGGCTGCACCAAGAAATACGATAGAGTATGGTCTAAATGGCTGGCTGAGCCCTCATCTGCTGACCATAGAGTAATATACGATTACATGTTGGGTTTCCTGCATGATTGTCTTTGCCATGGGGACATCCCCCCTCACAGTGTTTTGTTCTCCTCTGTACTCCTTATATAACTTTTTTATACACATGGATGACATCGCGAGCCACACCCAATTGATATTCTCCTGGTGTAACCCGTGCCAACAACTGATTCATGTTTCTTGAAAAGTCCTTCCAGATACCCCTACGTGGGTTCACAACACTGTCTATTATGGTTATGTTTTATATTATTTGCATTTTGTGTTGCTTTTTAAAATCTCTAATAAAGATTAAAAAAAAAAAAAAGGATGCTTTCTGTTTGGTTTTAGAGGGCACGTTGCTATTTTTGCTTTATTAAACATGCTCTTTTATATGATACACACAGAAAAAAGTAGACACAAAGAGCATAAAAAATATATATCAATAGCTGTAATTTTAATTGCACAATGATGGCCACAAATGGCCCCTAAGACCTTGGACTGGACTCCCTCTACAGAAGATCGGTCGTAGCCCCAATGCAGTAGCACAGGCTGCACAGGTAATATGCTTATCCCTATAATAGCACGTTATTGCTCTTCAAGTCCCCGGAGTATAATTATTTAATAATAGGATGAGAAAAGAGAAAATGACTTACATCTGCTGAGGTTGTGGTAACCCTATCGGCTCGAAGCTTGCAACATTCTGTGAATGCAGGAAAAGAATCCTCTGCAGGGTACTCATGTAGGTGCTGCACTAGGTGAATTAGGAGAGGTCTGAAAAAAGATGAGCGCTCCACAGCCCTCACCCTGACCTGACCTAGACAACTAAGGAATTAGAAATTACTCTGATCCATTCTTAATCACCTGATAACAAGCACCTCAGCAGTTTGGACTGCCTGCAAGATTTTTTCAGACCTTTCCTAACTCACCTAAGAACCTCTACCAGCTTTTTATTGTTCTCTGTGTCCCCACACCTGGAGACAGAACAGTAAATAAAAGAATCTTTCCAATTTGGAGAAAAACCCAACTTTTGACAGCACCAGGAGCGGGATTGAAAAATTTCTACTCCTCTTCTGATGACAACTGTAATGCCCCGTACACACGGTCGGACTTTGTTCGCACATTCCGACAACAAAATCCTAGGATTTTTTCTGGCGGATGTTGGCTCAAACATGTTTTGCCTACACACGGTCGCACAAAGTTGTTGGAATTTCCGATCGACAACCACGCGGTCACATACACCACGTACGACGAGACTAGAAAAGGCCGGTTCAGAAACAAGCGCGGCACCCTTTGGGCTCCTTTTGCTAATCTCGTGTTAGTAAAAGTTTGGTGAGAGACGATTCGCACTTTTTCAGACTCGTGGCTTTCAGATCGTTTTCTGCTGTTCAGTTTGTGCTTGTGGGTTTGTATCTGCTCTTCAGTGCGTGCAGCAAGTTCCGCGTGACTTTAGGTAGTCATTGTATTTTTTTCTTCGTTCGTTACTGGTTTTCAGGTCGCTCTTCACAGGCCTTGCTGTTCTTCAGTGCGTTCTGTTACTTCGTTCTGAGCAGCCGACCGTTTTCTAGCCATGTTTCGTATGCGTACTCCTCATACAGTTCGTGCTGTGCGGGGGCTTGGTGTTGGGGTCCTGACCTTGACACAAGTCCAGTCCATGAACAGGGTGGGGAGGAGTTCATGGACCAAGAATTGGTTGCTTCAGCGTGACCAGTTCTGTCATATGCCTTTGCTCCGTGAGATCTGTGAGAATAATCCTGATGATTTCAGGAACTTTCTCAGGATGACGGACCCCATATTTCACCGTTTGTTGGCTTCGCTGACCCCTTATATCAGCAGGCAGGATACCTGCATGAGGCAAGCCATCACTCCGGAGCAGAGGCTCGTCGCTACCCTGCGGTATTTGGCCACAGGGAGAAGTCTGCAGGACCTCAAGTTCTCAACAGGCATCTCCCCCCAGGCTCTTCTTTGGTGACATTTACTGCTTGTGTTTGCTTAAGCTGACCCTGACAGAAATGTGTGGAGTCCAGAAAATGTTGTGATTGTGTAACCTTATACAAAGCACTGTTGGCTGTTATTTACTAAATGCAAAGACACTTTTCACTACAAGTGCACTTGCAACTGCACTAAAACAGCACTTGTAGTGCAAAGTGGATTTGCCCTTAGGAAATTACCCCAATTTTCTCATAAAACAACAATTACATCACCCCAAAAGTGTTGTAGCGTTGAGACAATAATCCACACATTCTTGATGAACAATCTTTTTAATACCTGCACAATCACATGTGCATTTACCAAAGGTTTTTCTGACAAACCAACATGCTTGTTGTATAACAATTTTTGTGGTGGCATTATCCAAAATCAAAATGTCCATTTTATAGAAAACAGGCCTGTGTAAAACCAACAAGAAAGACACAAATCTTGATCTTACAAAGTTCACATTAGGTAGAACTTGAAGGCAATATCAGACATCAGTATTTAGGAACTGTGTTTGATATTGCGTTCAGATGGGGGAAAATCACCCCTGGAAAAGCCAAATTTGGAAGATGCACACAAATTTCACAATGTCAACATGTGCTATCTGCCATCAGGGGGGATCAAGGGATGTTTTTTGGGGGAGAAAGCCCTTCCTCACAGCTACTTTATTATTGAGGAAGGGGTTGCACCCCCAAAACGCGTCCATTGATCTCCCGTGATGGCAGATAGCACATGTTGGCACACTGTGTGCATCCTCCAAATTTGGCTTTGGGAAAAATCACAAAAACATTTCGCACATTGTAGCAGACAAAAGAAGAAAGTGATTTGGAGGGGTTTTAAACTCGCCCCAAAACATCAATGATGTTTTTATATTTTGGAATAACATCATTGATGTTTTGCTTGATGTTTTCCAATTGTAAATTACACCCCATGATCTCCCCGATCAGGATCTGGGCACTTTCGGATGTGAAAGGATCTTCATCCACAACCTCACGATCACCTAAAAAGAGAGGAACCCAAAATAAATTAGGTATCCAAAAAAATGCCGCCATCCATCTCTTATTGGAGCCTGTGGTCGCAGACACTCACCTGTTGTGGTGACTAGTTCCACCACGTCTTCTTCCTCCTGCTCATCTTGTGTTGGTGGGATTTCCCCTTCTTCCAGAGGTGGGGGGTCTCTGGTCTCCTCGGATGAGGGGTGTCCTCCGAGTCTTTTCTCCACTATGTAAAACAAAAAAGGTATACTTAGCACACAGATATTTGATGGCAGAACTATAAAGATGAAACATTGCTTGGAAGTGGGGTACAATTATCTATTTTAGCCGAGTTTCAAGATGTAGCTTTTTTAGTGTCCTTTGTCAACCTGCAATACTTTACCTGTTTAGTACAAGCTTCACAGATGGAGACCCCCCCTATAGTATACACTGGAGCACCTGTGTGCCCCCCCCTAATAAAAATGGTGTTCTTGTGTCCCACACTAGTGCTCCAGTGTCCAGATGTGAAAACAGCTGCTCAGTGTCCTCTCCTTACACACAATCTAGTTTGCATTTCATTCTAGTAACAAAGCCATCTACACAACCCAATTCTTTGAAGCCAAGTATAGGGCGTCAAAATGGTGGCCAAATGCATATGGGCTAAACAATGGTATTTTATAGTCCGAAATAAAAATGTGTGATCCGAACAAATAATGTGCCCATGAACATGAAAGTTGCCATTTTAAACTGTACAACAGTTCCTAAAAGCACATGGAGCAGCACGAACGTAATAAACACAAAAAGAATAGGAACACAGCACAACTACTTACTTTTTTGCAGCACTCTCCGGATCTTTCTGTACTGCTCATGTTCTCGTAATTTCAGGTCCGACCACCGCTTCCTGAGCTGATCTTTCGATCTTCGTACCCCGAATTTCTGGTGCAGACTCCTGACCACTTTCGCCATGATCTTGGCCTTTCGGACATTGGGGTTGGGGTAAGGCCCATACCTTCCATCATAGTCGGCCTTCTTCAGGATGTCCACCATCTCCAACATCTCCCCAAAGGACATATTTGAGTCCTTCAATCTTCTTCTGGATCGGGACGTTTCAGGCTCCGGCCTTTCCTCCTCCTCCTCCTCCTCGTTGCTACAATTAGCACGATCCTGCTGTCCATCCGCCATGTGCTCTTCCCCCACTGCGCCGAACGAAAAGGGGCGGGGAATAGACTAGAAAGAACGTCAGGGGCGGGCGGAGTTATACGCATGCGCAGTGTGTATAAATCGTAACACGCGCGCGTCTTACGTACGATCTGTGAGCGGAGGAAGGAGCATCGGAGACGCCGATCGTGATAACGAAGGTGGGATCTAAACTTGCGCCTATACTGCTTCGAAATGGAAGCCTATATTGTAACAAGATTAGGGGAGTTTGGCCTGACATTAGGGTTTGTCTTGTGTTGTGTCTTGCAGAGAAAATGGATGGGTTCAACGACCACAATTTCCTGCCCCTGTTTATTGACAAGTACAGGGAGCTGCCCTGTCTGTGGCAGGTCAGACACCCCCACTATAACCATAAACAAAAGAGGCAGGCAGCGCTGGAGAAACTGCTGGAGTTGGTGAAGCCGGTGGTCCCCACAACAACCATCCCTTATTTAAAAGCTAAAATTGGTGGCCTGAGGAGCACTTATCTTAGGGAGCGCAAGAAGGTCACAGATTCCCAGAGATCCGGAGCTGCAGCAGATGACATTTATGTCCCCAGGCTGTGGTACTATGAGAGACTGCGATTTCTGTCAGACCACACTGAAGTCAGGGAATCCCCCTCTACTCTTCCTTCCACTCTTCCTTCCATACCAGCTGAGGCTTCTGATGTCCAAACTGGGACTTCCAGCCAGGAAGAAGTGGAGGAGCCCAGCTGGAGTCAGGTATAGCATTCTTCTACAGATTTCTGGGCAATAAATAAATGATGTTTACTAGATGTTATTATTGATCATTAATTGAAAGTGTTTTACATATCAATAGACAGTAGTGGGCACCCAAAATTGGGACAAGAATGAAAAATGCTGGGCTCAGAAGGATAGTCTGTTATATTTGTTAACATTCAATTTGCAGCAGTCAGGAGGTGAAAATTGTGTGTGATTGATGGAAAAAATACTAAAACTATGTCCCTTTTTCATACACAGGAAGACCTCAGCCAGGAGGAGGTTGTGGAATGTGGCAGTCAGGAGGAGGCGGGGATTAGTGGCAGCCAGGAGGAGGCGGGGATTAGTGTCAGCCAGGAGGAGGCGGGGCTAAGTGTCAGCCAAGAGAAACCTGGGACAAGTCGCAGCCTGACTGAGTCTCAGGTTCCTCCCCTCCACCTGCCATACAAAAGGGCCAGGAAGGCCACTCCCAGTCCTGTGCAGGATTCAGCATACAGGCTGATCCAGGAGGCTTCTGCGTCCCTCAGAGCCTTCCCCAGTCCTGCAGAGGCCTTTGCCTGCATGGCTTCCACCAAATTGCAGGGCATGCAGGAGGGCCAACGCAAGCTCTCTGAGGACCTGATTTATAAAGTCCTGCGTAAGGGGGAGAGTGGGGAACTGACACCCAAGACGGATGTCATTGAGATCGACGATCCTCCTCCTCCTCCTGCTGCCACAACTCCACCACCAGAGCCACCACGTGGAAGGAGGCGTGGAAAGAAGACCAGAGAGTGATGACCCTGGGGTCAGTCTGGTCTGACAGAAGATGCAGTCTCTCGTATGACCACAGCCTGGGGACACAGATGTCATCTGCTGCTTTCCGGATCTCTGGGACTTCTGGACCACACTGCCCTCCCTTAGATATGGACTCCTCAGGCCACCAATTTTGCTTTTAAGTAATTGATGTCTGCCCTGGGGGTCCAAGGCTTCGCCCACTTCTGCAGTTTCTCCAGCGTTGCCTCCCTCTTTGTTTTTTTATAGTTGTGACCCCTTAATAAAATTTTTTTTAGGTAAATTCTACTCTCCTGTGTGTGTTTTCATCCAAAAAGGACAGTTTGTTGGTGACGATTCAGGTACATTTCTAACATAAAATGTGAAATTAACAAGGGACAACAACACAAAACAATCTCCTACAGATTAAATAGAACAACATATTAATGGTGTTGTGGGAACTTGTCACAAAAAACACACAAATATTTTCGGGAGTACAAATCAAAATCACCAAAAAAAAAAAAAAAAAAAGAGAAACACAAAAAAAGATTCTACATTAAAGGCAAAAAAAAAAAATATACAAAAATATGTTGTCAGATGTGAGAAATCAAAATATATTGAGGGAATCCCGATAAATAGTAACGAAAGAAGTTTGTGAGAAGTGTGTGTGAATATGAGCATCATAACTACTTAATTCTTGTCACATTATAAAGAAGAAGAGAGTGCGCTGTATTAAACCATTTTTAACATTGCAGCGTGACGAAAGTGCTGTATCCATTGCGAACGCTAAGTTTACCAGAACGAGCTGTCCCGTGTCGGAATTTCTTCTGAGCATGCGTGGCACTTTGTGCGTCGGAACAGGCCACACACGGTCGGAATTGACGCGATCGGATTTTGTTGTCGGAAAATTTTATCTCCTGCTCTCCAACTTTGTGTGTCGGAAAATCCGATGGAAAATGTCCGATGGCGCCCACACACAGTCGGAATTTCCGACAACACGCTCCGATCGGACATTTTCCATCGGAAAATCCGACCGTGTGTACAGGGCATAAGAATGTTACATTTTGCTTTTCTGTCCCAATAACAGCAGTCACTGGGACAGAAATTGAGAATGAATCTCTCCAGCCGGAGTCCAAACTGCAATGAATAGCTGGTAAAGCTTCTAATGCTTCCATATTCTACCCAAAATTAAAAAAAAAAAAAAAAAATTTTTACTGATGTTTCATCTTACAATGAACAAATAAGCCAACAAAAACACTATCCATGATCAACTGATTAACTCAAAATTACATATGTATTAAAGGAGATCTATGGTCACAGCAACAAAAGTGAGTGCACCCCAAAGTGAAAAGTTCCAAATTGGGTCCAAAGTGTCAATATTTTGTGTGGCCACCATTATTTTCCAGCACTGCCTTAACCCTCTTGGGCATGGAATTCACCAGAGCTTCACAGGTTGCCACTGGAGTCCTCTTCCACTCCTCCATGATATCATGGAGCTGGTGGATGTTAGAGACCTTGCACTCCTCCACCTTCCGTTTGAGGATGCCCCACATATGTTCAATAGGGTTTAGGTCTGGAGACATGCTTGGCCAGTCCATCACCTTTACCCTCAGCTTCTTTAGCAAGGTAGTGGTCATCTTGGAGGTGTGTTTAGGGTCAGTATCATGTTGAAATACTGCCCTGCGGCCCAGTCTCCAAAGAGAGGGGATCATGCTCTGCTTCAGTATGTTACATTACATGTTGGCATTCATGGTTCCCCCAGTGCCGGCAGCACTCATGCAGCCCCAGACTATGACACTTCCACCACCATGCTTGACTGCAGGCAAGACACATTTGTCTTTGTACTCCTCACATGGTTGCTGCCACACACACTTGACACCATCTGAACCAAATAAGTTTATCTTGGTCTCATTAGACCACAGGACATGGTTCCAGTAATCCATGTCCTTAGTCTTCTTGTCTTTAGCAAACTGTTTGCAGGCTTACTTGTGCATCATCTTTAGAAGAGGCTTCCTTATGGGATGACAGCCTTGCAGACCAATTTGATGCAGTGTGCAGTGTATGGTCTGAGCACTGACAGGCTGGCCATCCACCCCTTCAACCTCTGCAGGAATGTTGGCAGCACTCATATGTCTATTTCCCAAAGACAACCTCTGGATATGACGCAAAGCACATGCAATCAACTTGTTTGGTCGACCATGGCGAAGCCTGTTCTGAGTGGAACCTGTCCTGTTAAACCGCTGTATGGTCTTGGCCACTGTGCTGCAGCTCAGTTTCAGGGTCTTGGCAATCTTCTTATAGCCTAGGCCAACTTTATGTAGAGCAACAATTCTTTTTTCAGATCCTCAGAGAGTTCTTTGCCACGAGGTGCCATGTTGAACTTCCATTGACCAGTATGAAAGAGTGAGAGCGATAATACCAAATTTAACACGCCTGTTCCCCATTCACTCCTGAGACCTTGCAACATTAATTAGTCACATGACACCGGGGAGAGAAAATGGCTAATTGGGCCCAATTTGGACATTTTTACTTAGGGGTGTACTCACTTTTGTTGCCAGCGGTTTAGACATTAAATGTGTGTGTTGAGTTATTTTGAGGGGACAGCAAATTTACACTGTTGTACAGGCTGTACACTCACTACTTTACATTGTAGCAAAGTGTCATTTCTTCAGTGTTGTCACATGAAAAGGTATAATAAAATATTTACAAAAATGTGAGGGGTGTACTCACTTTTGTGAGATACTGTATGTGTGACGAACCCAACTGAGACTGGGGCTTTTGGAGGGGACTGCAGGGTAGCCTCTTGCCTACAGACTATGGGCCCTGGCATTTGAGGGAGCTACAAGCATTCGGGAACATGTCCTGTTATATAATGCAAGATGACATTACCACAGTTACAGTCAAGGAAGCCACGATGGTCTCTGCCAACTTGAAACTCAGTGAGAAGATGGATGTAAAAAGAAAGCTGGTTAATGAGATTTGGACAGCTCTGGGTCTTCTTCTTCTTCTTCTGGGGAACTAGGGCCAAACTGTCTGAGTGGGCACTGACCTGAGTCACCTAGCATTGTCTAGGCAACTACTAGTCAGCTTACTGGTAATTAGATTACTGTTAGTTGCTTACTGTTGCTTAGCTTACTGTTTATGTTAGCTGCTCATTAGATATACTGATATTACTGTTTACAGTTTGCATTGTTTAGGATAATGTGATCAAGCTCTTACCTAATTTTGTGTGGTATAAATTCTGTGTGAACTAACAATAAAGAGTTCCAGTTTGCACCTAAGCTTGTGTGGTCTAGTTCTGGGGTGCAATGCTTAACTATAATACCTTGTTCCTGGTTCCAGACTGGAGAAAGCTGTATCTTGGGAGGCACCCCGGCTGGGTGCCAGGCGGTACGTCACAATATAATTTTCACACTTTGACCATAGATACGCCTTACACTCGTTCCTATGTGGTTCAGTTCTGGTGTTCATGTGCCCATTGTAGGTGCTTCTGGCTGCAGACAAAGGTCAATATGTGCACCCTGACCGGTCTGCGACAATGCAGCCTATATGCAACAAACTGTTGATGCACTGTGTGTTCTGTCACCTTTCTATTGGAAACCTATTTACATCAATGAGCCCTGGCCGCCCATGGCCCTGTTGTTGGTTTGCTGGTTTTCCTTCTTTGGACCACTTTTGGTAGGTCTTGACCACTGCATTTCACAAGAACTGCAGTTGTAGAGATATTTTGACCAAGTCATCTAGCCATTACAATTTAGACCTTGTGAAAGATGCTCAAATCTTTATGCTTGCCTATTTTTTCTGCATTCAACACATTATCTATTGGGATAGCATAACACTTGCTGCCTAATATATCCCACCCACTTTCAGATTCCATTGTAAAAAGATAATCAATGTTTTTCACTTTTACTGTTAGTGGTCATAAAGTTATAGCTGATCAATGCAAATCTATCTTGGATGTGATGCCAGTAGCCCCAGCAGATTCAGGAATGCAACTCAAGTGACACTCTACTGTATTCTCCTTCTTTTCTCCCCATTACTGCTACAAAAAATGTTAAAAAGTAGGGAAGAAGGTGTGGGCAAAGGAGCTGGTCCAGAACAGACAGTAATTAGACAGAAGAGGGGAGTGCTATAATATACAAGGAGGAAGGGCCTGTGAGCTGGAATTGGCTAGTCAGAAAGTTCAAAGGTACGTTGCATGTGAATAAAAAAATATTTATGTAAAGGAAAAATGCTGCAAACAGGCTAAAGGTGATTGTTCAATCAAATTGTAATATGTTCAGTAGACTTAGGACAACTTGACTCCGTCTGTTTTTTCTTCACCCTAGACCTTTCTTTAAAATTCAGGCCTGGCTCTGATCAGCTGCAACGCTGTGCAAACACATAGCAACAAGACATTCACATTCCCTCCCATTCATAAAAAAATGTAACAAGCCTTTTTTTGTACAAGTCTGAATTGACTGAGTTTGCATGAACCAAACAGAAGTATTCCAACAGTGATCTTGTGATGCCTGCCCATTCTCCATCGCGCCCTGAAATGTTGGCACATCTGCTCATTGTATTAGTCACTTGGAAGAAAACACACAGTGCCCAATTGGTCTTATTTTAGAACAATGTTTAGTTTAGCCTGTGGAAACCTGCTCTCAGATAATGCTTCAGCATTCCACTCTGATTCCATTTCCTACTATGTACTCTTTGAAATATAGGTTGTAAAGGAAGATAAATGATGACCCTGGTATAGGACATACAGCCTCACCACAAACACAGATACATTACTTGACCTGCAGTATTTTCTAAAAAAGTGACCTTTAAGAACAGTTAGCATTGCCTGTATGTATATGTCTCCTAAATTAACTATGGTGGGACATACATGGTTCAAACATTGCTTGCAATAGTTGGGCCATGTAGATGTTAGAGTCCACCTGAAAAGTGAAGATTTGCTATCTCATGGAGAACGCTTAGAATTTCTTTTGAACCATAGCAGCTTACTTGCTTGTACAGTATCTCACAAAAGTGAGTACACCCCTTACAGTTTTGTAAATATTTTATTATATCTTTTCATGTTACAACACTGAAGAAATGACACTGCTGCAATGTAAAGTAGTGAGTGTACAGCTTGTATATCAGTGTAAATGTACTGTCTCCTCAAAATAACTCAACACAGCCATTAATGTCTAGACCGCTGGCAACAAAAGTGAGTACATATGGAAAAATGCAGCGCATGTACAAATGAGTATAGGTCTTTAAAATGGTGAAACAGTCAAGAAATAACTAATTGACCACAGGTGCCTTGAAACACAAACGTCCATAGATGGATGTAAATGTCCAACCGCACAGGAGGTATAAGTACTCCAAGGGGTGGTGATGGTCTGATGGTTGTCAGAAAACACCTGGCATCATACAGCGACTTCCCAACCGAGAAACCGGGTCCCAATGGGTCATTCAGAGAAAGTGCAAAAAAGCCTCTTACCAGATCCTGTGGATTCCCATGTCAGCGACAGGGAATCGCATGCGCAGTTTGTCACAAATGACGTGGAATGGGAGCTCAGGAATCACCAATCTCTTGGATTGTGGTCTGTATGGATCTCGGCCGGCAACCGGATGGGTCCTCACAACGAACCGTCCTCACACCGAACCGTCCCAGCGTGCATCAGAAGTTTCACAAACGGTCCCCCGAAAGGAGCAGTTGGAGGGACTGGATCTCATGCGGTAAATGTGGAAACAAAAAGAATGTGCCTCCACATTTACCGCATGAGATCCAGTCCCTCCAACTGCTCCTTTCGGGGGACCGTTTGTGAAACTTCTGATGCACGCTGGGACGGTTCGGTGTGAGGATGGTTCGTTGTGAGGACCCATCCGGTTGCCGGCCGAGATCCATACAGACCACAATCCAAGAGATTGGTGATTCCTGAGCTCCCATTCCACGTCATTTGTGACAAACTGTGCATGCGATTCCCTGTCGCTGACATGGGAATCCACAGGATCTGGTAAGAGGCTTTTTTGCACTTTCTCTGAATGACCCATTGGGACCCGGTTTCTCGGTTGCGAAGTCGCTGTATGATGCCAGGTGTTTTCTGACAACCATCAGACCATCACCACCCCTTGGAGTACTTATACCTCCTGTGCGGTTGGACATTTACATCCATCTATGGACGTTTGTGTTTCAAGGCACCTGTGGTCAATTAGTTATTTCTTGACTGTTTCACCATTTTAAAGACCTATACTCATTTGTACATGCGCTGCATTTTTCCATATGCCTATTTTGTTGTTTTTGTCAAACTGTATGCAGCAGCTTTCATTCATTTTACTGGTTAGCGCTGTGTTTTCTATTTACCTCTGCCAAAAGTGAGTACACCCCTAAGTGAAAATATCCAAATTGGGCCCAAAGTGTCAATATTTTGTGTGACTGCCATTATTTTCCAACACTCCCTTAACCCTCTTGGGCATGGAGCTTCACAGGTTGCCACTGGAGTCCTCTTTCACTCCTCCATGACAACATCACAGAGTTGGCGGATGTTAGAGACCTTTACACTCCTCCCCCTTGCATTTGAGGATGCCCCTCAGATGCTCAATAGGGTTTTGGTGTGGAGACACGCTTGGCCAGTCCATCACCTTTACCCACAGCTTCTTTAGCAAAGCAGTGGTCGTCTTGGAGGTGTTTTTGAGGTCGTTATAATGTTGGAATATTGCCCTGCGGCCCAGTCTCCGAAGAGAGGGGATCATGCTCTGCTTCAGTATGTCACAGTACATGTTGGCATTCATGGTTCCTTCAATGAACTGTAGCTCCCCAGTGCCGGCAGAACTCATGCAGCCCCAGACCATGACACACCCACCACTATGCTTGACTGTAGGCAAGACACACTTGTCTTTGTACTCCTCACCTGGTTGCCACCACACACGCTTGACAACATCTGAACCAAATAAGTTTTTCTTGGTCTCATCAGACCAAAGGACATGATTCCAGTAATCCATGTCCTTAGTCTGCTTGTCTTCAGAAAACTACAGGCTTTCTTGTGCATCATCTTTAGAAGAGGCTTCCTTCTGGGACAACAGCCATGCAGACCAATTTGATGCAGCATGTGGCGTATGGTCTGAGCACTGACAGGCTGACCCCCCACCCCTTCAACCTCTGCAGCATTGCTGGCAGCACTCATACATCTGTTTCCCAAAAACAACCTCTGGATATAACCCTGAGCATGTGCACTCAACTTCTTTGGTCGGCCATGGCGAGGCCTGTTCTGAGTGGAAGCTGTCCTGTTAAAACGCTGTATGGTCTTGGCCATGTGCTGCAGCTCAGTTTCAGAGTCTTGGCAATCTTCTTATAGCCTAGGCCATCTTTATGTAGAGCAACAATTCTTGTTTTCAGATCCTCAGAGAGTTCTTTGCCATGAGGTGCCATGTTGAACTTTCAGTGACCAGTATGAGAGATTAATAGCGATAACACCAAATTTAACACTGCTCGCCATTCACACCTGAGACCTTATAACACTAGCAAGTCACATGACACACAGGAAAAATGGCTAATTGGGCCCAATTTGGACATTTTCACTTAGGGGTGTACTCACTTTTGTTGCCAGCTGATTAGACAATAATGGCTGAGTGTTGAGTTATTTTGAGGGGACAAAAAATGTACACTGTTATACAAGCTGTACCCTCACTACTTTACATTGTAGCAAAGTGTCGGTTCTTTAGTGGTGTCACATGAAAAGATATAATAAAAATATTTACAAAATTGTGAGGGGTGTACTCACTTTTGTGAGATACTGTATATGAAGGTGCCCTAGGCACTAATATTTTTTTATCCTGATGGCTATATAGCTGCATTGTGCAATCATCTAAGGGTCTTTTCACACGGACTTGTCCGCTTGGGGATCAATCCGCTGATCCCCGCTAAGCAGGAGGATGACAGGTCAGTCTCCGCTCACTGTGCAGAGATGGACCTGTCAGAGCCCCGTCCTCCTCTATGGGGAGATCAGATAAAAACAGACCGCCTGTCTGTTTCCATCTGATCCCATCCGATCCGCCGATCCAGACAGATGGTGACTCTATTTTCCATCCATCTGGGTTCCACAGACAGGATGGGATCGGATAGCAGCAGGTGTCAGCGGATATATCACCGCTGACATCCGCCGCTCCATAGGAGTGAATAGAGGCTCCTGTCAGGGCTGGCTCAGGCCTTCCTTCTCTGAGCTGGCCATTCAGCTGTCGGCTAATTGCCAGCTCTCTTCTCTCTCCGCAGTTAACCAGCTGTTGTGGATCTGCTTGTCAGTCCCGCCTAGTTAAAGACGTCCAGCTCACTTCTTTCCTGCCTTCGCCTTGGTCACATCACAAGAAACCATCTCCTGCGTTCCTGTTTAAAGACTGGCTTGCTGACATCCCTTCTGGCTCCTTTTCCTGCTTGCTATTGCTCCACTTGGATCCCTGACTTTCTGGCCTGGTTGATTACCCGATCTGGTTATTGAACTCTGTCTTGGCTGACTACCCGATCCAGTTACTGGACTCTGGCTATGCTTTGACTACGCTTACTCTATTTACCTTTTTATTAATAAACAAGTGTGATTTAACTGTACTTCTGTCTCGATCTGGTTCATTGTTTCTGACAGTAGGGGAAGGCCATGAATTCAGAAGATACAGTTAATCCACTTGTTGGTAATATTTTTTTCAGATTGGATGAGCAAGATCACCACATGGATCAGTTTGCCATTGCGTTACAAATGCTCCTGAGTCGCACGGCTCACCTGGAATCCCCCACTGTGGCTGCTCCGGTACAACCTGAGTTGCAGGCTGTCCCTGCTGCTGCGCCAGTCTCTGTGCAGGCACCCGCCTTGAGTATTACCTCTTTAAGAGGTATGTCTGGTTCCGCCCCGCTTCCCCAGCGATTTGGGGGCAATCCAGTTCAATGCAGAGGGTTTCTCAACCAAGTTGAGATATACTTTGAGATGCTGCCCCGTTTGCCATCCTCATTGACTCCAGACTCAGAGAAAGACTTTCTTTTAAGGAGCGCTTGCTAAAGCCTCCTGTACGTTTGCCCTCGAGCTTTGCAGTCCCACCTGTGCCTCCCTCACCTCCCATGCCTCCTGGTACCGAGTCGGTCAGTGAAGATGAACCCATGCACTTGGGCTTCACACGTCTCTCTGCCGATGAGAGAGCCTTTAGGAGGAGGGAGAGATTGTGCTTTTATTGTGGCCAGGCAGGTCACTTTTTGAAGTCTTGTCCTACCCATCCTAGGAACACCCGAACCTTGAGGTCCTTTCATGGACAGACCTTAGGTGGTGTTGTGTCATCAGCAGTTATCCAGAAGGATAAGCCCCTGGTTTCGGTCACCCTTTCTTGGGCTGAGTCGTCTATCGAGATACAGGCTCTAATCGACTCTGGGGCTGCAGGCCTATTCATTGATGCTGCCTTTGTATCAAAGCACTTGATTCCACTGCAGCTGCGTGACACTCCACTTGCCATGGAGGCTCTTGATGGGAGACCTCT
Source organism: Aquarana catesbeiana (assembly GCF_042186555.1). Classification (NCBI taxonomy): domain Eukaryota; kingdom Metazoa; phylum Chordata; class Amphibia; order Anura; family Ranidae; genus Aquarana; species Aquarana catesbeiana. The sequence continues at coordinate 134,219,445 of NC_133329.1, forward strand.
ACAGCCTGCCCATGTGACTCATGAGACGGTTCCATTGGTCAATGGCCGTAGGGGCTCTTCATCATGAGATATTCCAAGCGATTTCTTCTCCTAAGTTTCTGCTGGATATTGGTTATCCTTGGTTACAGAGGCACAACCCCTCTTTTGATTGGCTCCATGCTGAGGTTCTCTCCTGGTCACCACAATGCAGTGAAACATGCTTCCGGAAGGTAGCCAAGGTCCTGTGTACCTCTTCACTCTCTTCCCTGCCAGAGGAGTACCGTGATTTTAGCTATGTCTTTGACAAAGGTCAAGCCGGTAGTTTGCCTCCACACCGGCCGTATGATTGCGCAATTGACCTTCAACCTGGTGCCACTCCCCCTCGTGGTCGGGTTTACCCTTTGTCGGTCTTGGAGGATAAAGCCATTGAGAAGTATGTTGCAGACACTTTCTTGAGGTTTCATCCTCAAATCCTCATCTCCTGCTGGTTTCTTCTTTGTGAAGAAGAAGAGCGGTGAACTGAGACCTTGCATTGATTATAGGGGTCTCAATCGTTTCATTGATTACATTGATTACAGGGTTATTTGACCGCCTCAAGGGAGCAACGGTTTTCACTAAGCTTGATCTGAGAGGGGCTTACAATCTCGTGAGGATTAAGGAGGGCAATGAGTGGAAAACTGCGTTTAATACCAGAACAGGCCATTATGAGTACCTCGTAATGCCTTTTGGCCTTTGTAACCCCCCGGCAGTTTTCCAGGAATTTATTAACGATGTTGCAGTTATGTGTGGTAGTTTATCTCGATAATATCCTCATATTTTCCAAGTCTCTGGAGAGCCGCCACACAAATGTCTGTCGTGTGCTTCAGAAATTAAGAGAGAGCAATCTCTATTGTAAACTGGATAAGTGTGAGTTCCATCGGGAACAGGTTAAATTCCTGGGCTTGTGTCATGTCATTTCCACTGCTGGTTTTTCGATGAACCCAGAGAAACTTTCGGCAGTCCTACAGTGGCCTCTACCCGTGGGGTTATGTCCTCTGCAGCATTTCCTGGGTTTTGCCAACTATTATCGGAAGTTTAGTCGTAACTTCTCATCTCTGGTCAAGCCCCTGACCGTTGTGACCAGAAAGAACGGTAACCCACAGAGTTGGTCTCCGGAGTCCATTCAGGCCTTTGAAAGTCTCAAGGCTGCCTTTGTTTCTGCTCCTGTGTTGGCACATCCTGATCCTACGTTACCTTTTCTCCTTGAGGTTGATGCTTCTGAGTCTTGTGTTGGCGCTCTTCTGTCTCAACGTTCTACCTCTGAGAGTACTATGCATCCTTGTGGCTACTTTTCCAAGAAATTGTCACCTGCCGAGTGCAATTACGAGATTGGTGACAGAGAGCTGTTGGTGATCATTTTAGCCCTGAAAGAATGGAGACATCTCCACAAAGGTACCACTGTGCCGATTCTCATTCTTACTGACCATAAGAATCTCACATTCTTGTCTGAGGCTAAACGCCTCTCTCCCAGAAGGGCGCGATGGGCTCTTTTCTTGTCAAGTTTCAATTACATTGTCTCATTCTTACCCGGTACTAAGAATGTAAGGGCTGACATGTCATGACAATTTTCCTCCACTTCCAAGTTGGAGTCGGTTCCGGTTCCTATGGTTCCTCCTGATCGTATTCTGGCTACGGTTCGCACCAATCTTACTTTTCCTTTGGGTGACAAAATTCTTGCTGCTCAGGTTGATGCTCCTCCTGAGAAACTGCCGTGCTCCAGGCTTACCATTCTCCCAAGGCAGCTGGCCACACTGGGAAGAATCAACTCATTTGGGCCATTTCCCAACATTTCTGGTGGCCTAGTCTACGTGCTGATGTAATTGCCTTCATAGCTGCCTGTTCCGTGTGTGCTCAGAGTAAGACTCCATGACACCTTCCAGTGGGCCTCCTACAACCCATACCCAATGGAGAGAGGCCCTGGACCCACCTGTCTTTGGATTTCATTGTGGAGTTGCCCAACTTCCAAGGCAACACGGCTATCCTTATGGTGGTTGACCGGTTCTCAAAGATGTGTCATTGTATTCCACTTAAAAAGTTGCCCACTTCTAAGGAACTGGCTTCCATTTTTGCTCGGGAGATCTTTCGCTTACATGGGCTACCCAAGGTGATTGTCTCGGACAGGGGCAGTCAGTTTGTGTCCCGGTTCTGGCGAGCCTTTTTTGCACAGCTGGGAATTCAGCTTGCTTTCTCCTCTGCTTATCACCCACAGTCTAATGGGGCCGCAGAACGAGCCAATCAGTCCTTGGAGCAATTCCTACATTGCTATATTTCTGACCATCACAACAACTGGTCAGACCTATTACCATGGGCAGAGTTTGCTCACAACAGTGCCTTGAATTCTGCTTCCCGATTGTCTCCATTTATGGCGAATTATGGTTTCCAACCTTCCATGTTGCCTGACTCGTTTGTTCCGCAGAGTATTCCTGCGCTAGAGGAGCATCTCTGTGGTCTTTGTTCCACTTGGGCACAAGTCCAGGAGGCTTTGCGTCATGCTAATGATAGGTACAGACTCCATGCTGACCGCAGACGAATGCCTGCACCTTCCTACCAGGTTGGGGACTGGGTCTGGCTGTCATCTCGCAACCTTTGACTTCGTGTTCCCTCACTGAAGTTCACACCTTGGTTTATTGGGCCTTTTCATATCCTTTGCAGGATTAACCCAGTGGCTTACGCGTTGGACCTTCCTCCTAGTATGCGCGTCTCTAATGTGTTTCCTGTCTCCTTATTGAAACTGTTGCTCTGCACCCGCTTTACCACCTCGGTGCCACGTCCTCACCCTATACAGGTTGAGAACCATGAGGAGTATGAGGTACAATCCATTGTTGACTCCCGTAGGTTCCGTGGGTGCAGTACCTGGTGCATTGGAAGGGGTACGATCCAGAGGAACGCTCCTGGGTCTCATCCTCGGACGTACATGCCCCTGCTCTTCTCCGTGATTTCCATAGACGTTTTCCCCTCAAGCCCGGTGGTCCTCCGAGGGGGAGGGGTCGTTGAGGAGGGGGTACTGTCAGGGCTGGCTCAGCCTTTCCTTGTCTGAGCCGGCCGCGCAGCTGTTGGCTAATTGCCAGCTCTCTTCTCTCTCCACCAGCTGTTGTGGATCTGCTCGTCAGTCCCGCCTACTTAAAGATGTCCAGCTCACTTCTTTCCTGCCTTTGCCTTGGTCACATCACAAGAAACCAACTCCTGCATTCCTGTTTAAAGACTGGCTTGCTGACATCCCTTCTGACTCCTTATCCTGCTTACTGTTCCTTCACTTGGATCCCTGACTTCTGGCCTGCCTGATTACCCAATCTGATTACTGAACTCTCGCTTGGATGACTACCCGATCCGGTTACTGGACTCTGGCTATGCTTTGACTACGCTTACTCTATTTACCTTTTTATTTTTATTAATAAACAAGAGTGATTTAACTGTAGTTCTGTCTCGGTCTGGTTCATGGTTTCTGACAGCTCTGATCTGGTACGCCTGAAAAACTGACAGGCAGACCTGATTGGAAAGCCTGTGTGAGAGGGGCTTAAGACACATTGGGGTAGAGTTACAAGAACTGGTACAGCGGTGTGGGTGTGCGCACGGTGCTTGGCGCCAACCGCCCTATTTAGTCTGCTGGAATCTTCTGCTCGGTGCTGACCGATCTGTAGCTCCCAGTTCCTGACTTCCTGTTTCCTGTTTGCTTCCTGTTTGCCTGTTTGATCGCCTAGTGACCCCGGGCTGCCTTTGGACTCCTCTTGTTATCCGCCTGCACCTGACCACGGCTTCCCTTGACTACGACTCTGCCTATTCCTTTGTACCACGCTGCCCGCCTGCTGCCAACCCTGCCTGTGACCCAGGCTTTGAGCCTGCCTGTTCCTCTGTACCTCGCTGACCATTTGTTGCCAACTCTGCCTGTGCCAGGACCTGCCCACTTTGCTCCTGCTCGGCACCAGCTGCCTAGACCCTTACTTTCTAGGACTTCCAGACCATACGCATCAGGATCCTGGGCCTTACCTCCGCAAGTCACCTGCCAGGCTCTCTTACCACTCTGTGCTCCTGTGCCTTCTGTTTACACTACCAGGGGCCGGGAACCAGATACGTACGGGAGGCCTCCCCTGCTATACTGGGTTTGTCAGTCAGGTACGTGTAAGTCTGACACTTTCTCCCTGTAGGTGGCACTGTGCCGGTACTAAATGGAAGGGGAATTTGTTAAGGGATATTTTTCCTTTTGGGACTCTGCTAGTCCTCGCTGGAAAGGGAGGTATACGATTTAATATCCAATTCCAACGAGAGTTAAGATGGCCATTTTAAAGGTGGAGTGTTTTAGTGAATGGCAGGTTAGGGAGAGGAACCTGCTGGGTATGGAGTGTACTTAGTGCAGGGTCAGATCCTGATAAGAAGGGACCGCGTAATGGAAATTGTCTGGAGCCAAAGATCCTCCTGAGGATCCCTTGTCAGTGGGCTAGTGCTATCACATACATCACCCCTCTTGCAGAAGCACACTGTAACAACCATATTGAGAGCTGTGCTGGCCTGTACTGTTCTTCAATGTGCCAATCATTTAAACATTTTGACTGTTCATGCTCTGAACCACAACTATAAAGTTTCTACTTGGCCAGGGCCAGTGTGTATGTAACTGTAGAAAAAAGTGGCAACCACCCCAACCTATAACTCCAAGGTGCACATGGAAGGGCACTAAAAACAGAGGGTTTTGTTTGCACACATTTGCAAATATATGTGCAAGCCGCAGTGCCCGGGCCAAAGGACCACTGTATATATTGCAATCCTAACTCTAAATTTCCAGAGCCTCCAAAGTAGGAGCACATATAAGAATGGATAGATTAACCACTTGCCTACTGGGCACTTTTACCCTCTGCCTGCGCAGACCAATTTTCAGCTTTCAGCACTGTCACACTTTTGCCGCGTACACACGATCGGAATTGTTCGATGGGAGCTTGTTGTCGGAAATTCCGACTGAGTGTAGGCTCCATCAAATTTCCGACAACAAAAATTTGAGAGCTGGTTCCCAAATTTTCCGACAACAAAATCCATTGTGGGAAATTCCGAGCTTGTGTAGACAATTGCAAATTCCACGCATGCTCTGAATCAAGTACGAGACGGAAGCGCTCGGCCTGGTAAAACTACCGTTTGTAATGGAGATAGCACATTCATCATGCTGCAAATTTAATAATCTTTTAATGCAGCGCATTCTCTTCTTCTTTATAATGCCAGAATAATTAAGTTGTTTGCTGCTCAAATTCACACACAAACTGATTTCTTTATTATTTCTTGTAATCTCCTGAATAATATATATATATATATATATATATATATATATATATATATATATATATATATATATATATATATATATATATATATATATATATATATATATATATGTATATATATGTATATATATATATATATATATATATATGTATGTATATATATATATATATGTATATATATATATATATATATATATATATATATATATATATGTATATATGTATATATATATATATATGTATATATGTATATATATATATATTTTTTTTTTTTTTTTTTTTCGTCAGATCTCCATAATAATGTTTCAATTTTATTTTTCTAGTGATCTTTTTTTTAAATTATTATTTTATCAAGATCTCCTTTTTTTTCTAGTGATCTCCATAATATTTTTTGTCGTTTTGTATGTCAAGTTACCACAACACCATTATTATCTTGTATTTTTTAACCTCAAGGAGATTGGTTGGTGTTGGTGTCCCTTGTTAATTTGACATTGCATTTTTGAAATGTACCTGCATACTCACAAACAAACTGTCCTTTTTTAATTAAAACACATAGCCAATAATTTTTGAAAATAAATAGACATTTATTAAGGGATCATAACAAAATAAAGAGGAAGGCAACGCTGGATAAACTGGTGAAATTAGCAAAGCCTTTGTACCCTGGGGCACACATCAACTATTTGACATGCAAAATTGGTAGCTTGAGGAGTCCATTTAATAGGGAGCACAAACCGGTCCAGGACTCCAAGAGATCAGGAACAGCAGCAGGTGACATATGTCCCCAGGCTGTGGTCAGACAACAGCCTGCGTCTTTTGCCAGACCAGACCGAACCCAGGCCATCACTCTCTTGTCTTCCTTCCACGCTGGCTTCCACACTTGCTTCCGGGCTGTGGCTCTGGTGTTGGAGTTGTGGCAGGAGGTGGAGGAGGTGGAGGAGGAGGAGAATGATCCAACTCACACAGATGGGTTTTGCTTGTGAGTTTGCCCCTCAACCCCTTATTTAGGGCCATATATATCACTTCCTCACAAAAGAGGAGTTGGCCCACCTCCATTTCCTGCATTTTTTGGCAGCCATGCAGGCATAGGCCTCAAGAAGACTGGGGGGGGGGGTTCTGAGGGCCCAGGTGCCTGCTGAATTAACCCAAGTGCTGACTTCTCCACACCCCTCCCCTTCCTGGTACTTTTTTGTTAAAAGGTGGAGGGGAGGGACCTGGGATTCGCTCAGGCTACGGGGCCCAGTCACCTCCTGGCTGCCACTTACCCCTGCCACCTTCTGGCTGCCACTTTCCCCTGCCACCTCCTGACTGCCACCTCCTGGCTGCCACTTTCCACAGCCTCCTCCTGGCTGAGGCTTTCCTGTGTATGAAAAAGGGACATAGTTTTAGTTTATTGTTCATCAGACACAATTTTGAGAAATCTGTTTAACAATGCTATACCTGACTCAAGCTGGGCTCCTCCATATCTTCTTCCTGGGTGGGAGGCCCAGGTTGGATGTCAGAAGCCTCAGCTGGGGTGGAAGGAAGAGTGGAAGGAAGGGTTGAGAGTGATGGCCTGATTTCAGTCTGGTCTGACAGAAATCGCAGTCTGTCATAGTACCACAGCCTGGGGACATAAATGTCATCTACTGCTGCTCCTGATCTCATGGAATACTGGACCTTCTTGTGCTCCCTATTATAAGTGCTCCTCAGGCCACCAATTTTGCACTCAAATAGTTGATGTCTGCGTGGGGATCTGCGGCTTCACAAATTCCAGCAATTTATCCAGTGCTTCCTTCCTCTTTAGTCAATTTGTATAAAAGGGGTGCTTTGTCTGCCACAGACAGGGCAGCTCTCTGTACAAATCAATGAATTGGGGAGGAAATCATGACCGTTGAATCGATCCATTTTATCTGCAAGACACAACACAAGACAAACCCTAATGTCAGACTAAACTCTCCTAATCTTGTCCCAATATAGGCCTCAATCTATAAGCAGTATAGGCCACTAATGCCCCAAGTTAAAATTGTACCTTTATTAGAACGATCAGCGCTTCCGCTACACCTTCCTCCGCTCACAGATCGTACGTACGACGCACGTGTGTTACGCTTTATATACACTGCGCATGCGTTAAACTCCGCCCACCCCTGACCTTCTATCCAGTATATTACCCGCCCCTTCTCTTTTTCGGCGCAGTGGGAGAGCACATGGCGGAGAAAGAACAAGTGCACGAAGACAGCAGCAACGACGAAAGCCTGGAGCCACAAACGTCCCGATCCCAGAGGAGATTTAAGGCCTCAAATATGTCCTTTGTAGAGATGGTGGAGATGGTGGACATCTTGAAGAGGGCCGACTATGATGGGAAGTATGGACCGTACCCAAACCCAAATGTGAGAAAGGCCAAAATCGTGACTAAAGTTGTGAAAAGTCTGCACAGGAATTTTGGTGTACGACGATCCAAGGATCAATTGAGGATACGCTGGTCAGACCTGAAATTGAGGGAGCATGATCAGTACAGAAAGATCAGGAAACTGCTTCTAAAAAGTAAGTAGTTGCCGCGTGTTCCTATTATTACTTTAGTGCTGCTTTAGTGCTACTATTGTACAACTTTCAGGTTCGTGGGTACAGTAATCGTTCGTAGTAAACATTGTTCGTTCGCCCACTAATACAATGTTTTTGGCAGATACAGGTTAACTACATTTGTTCAGGCCTATTTGTATTCAAAGAAGTTTAGTACATTGTTGTCTAGATGGGTTTGTAACAAGAATGAAATGCAAACTAAATTCAGTGTAAGCAGAGGACACTCAGCAGCTGTTTACACATCTGGACGCAGGAACACTAGTGTGGGGCACCAGAACAAACTTTTTAGGGTGTTCCACACAGGTGCTCCAGTGGATACTAGGGGTGTCTCCATGTGTGAAACTTGACCAAAAAAGGTAAGTATTCCAGCTTGAAGAAAGGGAAAAAATCATGTCTTCAGCTTGGAAATCTGCTAAGACAATTGTACGACACTTCCAAGCAAGGTTTCATATTCCTATTTCTGGCCTCAAATATCTGTGTGCCAATTATACCTTTTTTTATTCACATAGGGGAGAAAAGACTCAGGACATCAGAGGACACCAGGGACCCCCCACCTCCTAAAGAAGGAGAAATCCCCACACCACAGAGGATGTGGAGGAAGGAGAGGTTTATGAAGTGGGCAAAATAGTGATCAGAAGAGGTGAGTGTCTGAGACCACGGCTTCAGGTAATAGATGCATGCCTGCATATTTATAATACATGGTGTGTTTCTTTATTTTAGGTGATGTGGATGTTGTGAAAGAAGAAACACATTTCACAAGTGCAAGTACACAGATCCTCATCGTGGAGATCATGGTGTGCAATAGGGATTTACACAAGATCAAGGAAGACATCAATGATGTGGAAAAAAGACTCAAAAACATCATTGATGTTTTAGGCAGAATCTAAAACATACCAACATTTTTCAAACTGTTTTTATTTTTCTAACTTTTAAAAAAAAATTGGAAAGCCAAATTTTGAAGATGCACACAGTGTGTCAACATGTGCTATCTGCCATCACGGGATATCAATGTACGTGTTTTGTGGGTACAACCCCTTCCTCGCAACTAAAGTAGATGAGAGGAAGGGGTTGTACCCCTGTAACACATCAATTGATCGTCCCATGATGGGAGCTAGCACATGTTGACTAGGGATGAGCTTCGTGTTCGAGTCGAACCCATGTTCGACTCGAACATCGGCTGTTCGATCGTTCGCCGAATTGCGAACGTTATGGGCCGTTCGCGCTAAATTCGTGTGGCGCGTCACGGCCCATAATTCACTGCGGCATCGCAGTGCATTGCTGGCTGATGATTGGCCAAGCATGCACTATGACCCGCATGCTTGGCCAATCACAGTGCCGTCAGTAGAGAGAGCTGTAATTGGCCAAAGCCAGGGTGGCTTTGGCCAATTATGGCTCAGGGGATTTAGTACACACCCCACACTATATAAGGCCGCCTGCACGGCGGCCCTGTGTAGTGTGTGTTCCGGTGTGCTGAGAGATAGAGAGAGAGAGAGAGACAGTGTCATTTGATTTGAGTTAGATAGATTAGGCAGAACAGTCAGTCAGTTAGCTGCACTTACAGTGTATTGTGTATATATATGCATCCCAGGTGTTGCATATATATACATACACTGTATTCAGTTTAGCTAGATCCGTTCCTGTTATCTTCTATCTAGACTATTTACATTTAATGCAGTGCGTCCTGCTCACAGTGTTCAGCTAGATCCGTTCCTGCTATTTACATTTAGTGTAGTGCGTCCTGCTCACAGTGTTCAGCTAGATCCGTTCCTGTTATCTTCTAGACTATTTACATTTAGTGCAGTGCGTCCTGCTCACAGTGTTCAGCTAGATCCGTTCCTGCAATTTACATTTAGTGCAGTGCGTCCTGCTCACAGTGTTCAGCTAGATCCGTTCCTGCTATTTACATTTAGTGCAGTGCGTCCTGCTCACAGTGTTCAGCTAGATCCGTTCCTGCTATTTACATTTAGTGCAGTGCGTCCTGCTCACAGTGTTCAGCTAGATCCGTTCCTGCTATTTACATTTAGTGCAGTGCGTCCTGCTCACAGTGTTCAGCTAGATCCGTTCCTGCTATTTACATTTAGTGCAGTGCGTCCTGCTCACAGTGTTCAGCTAGATCCGTTCCTGCTATTTACATTTAGTGCAGTGCGTCCTGCTCACAGTGTTCAGCTAGATCCGTTCCTGCTATTTACATTTAGTGCAGTGCGTCCTGCTCACAGTGTTCAGCTAGAGCCGTTCCTGCTATTTACATTTAGTGCAGTGCGTCCTGCTCACAGTGTTCAGCTAGATCCATTCCTGTTATCTTCTAGACTATTTACATTTAGTGCAGTGCGTCCTGCTCACAGTGTTCAGCTAGATCCGTTCCTGCTATTTACATTTAGTGCAGTGCGTCCTGCTCACAGTGTTCAGCTAGATCCGTTCCTGTTATCTTCTAGACTATTTACATTTAGTGCAGTGCGTCCTGCTCACAGTGTGCAGCTAGATCCGTTCCTGTTATCTTCTAGACTATTTACATTTAGTGCAGTGCGTCCTGCTCACAGTGTTCAGCTAGATCCGTTCCTGCTATTTACATTTAGTGCAGTGCGTCCTGCTCACAGTGTTCAGCTAGATCCGTTCCTGTTATCTTCTAGACTATTTACATTTAGTGCAGTGCGTCCTGCTCACAGTGTTCAGCTAGATCCGTTCCTGTTATCTTCTAGACTATTTACATTTAGTGCAGTGCGTCCTGCTCACAGTGTTCAGCTAGATCCGTTCCTGCTATTTACATTTAGTGCAGTGCGTCCTGCTCACAGTGTTCAGCTAGATCCGTTCCTGTTATCTTCTAGACTATTTACATTTAGTGCAGTGCGTCCTGCTCACAGTGTTCAGCTAGATCCGTTCCTGTTATCTTCTAGACTATTTACATTTAGTGCAGTGCGTCCTGCTCACAGTGTTCAGCTAGATCCGTTCCTGCCATTTACATTTAGTGCAGTGCGTCCTGCTCACAGTGTTCAGCTAGATCCGTTCCTGTTATCTTCTAGACTATTTACATTTAGTGCAGTGCGTCCTGCTCACAGTGTTCAGCTAGATCCGTTCCTGTTATCTTCTAGACTATTTACATTTAGTGCAGTGCGTCCTGCTCACAGTGTTCAGCTAGATCCGTTCCTGTTAAATTCCTACTGACAGGCAGGCTTGTCTGGTTACAGTATATAAAGCTACCTGAAGAAAATTACAGGTGTTCTATTTGATCCTATTAGTACCACGGTCAGGCAGCTAGACTATTTACATTTAGTACAGTGCGTCCTGCTCACAGTGTTCAGCTAGATCCGTTCCTGTTATCTTCCTACTGACAGGCAGGCTTGTCTGGTTACAGTATATAAAGCTACCTGAAGAAAATTACAGGTGTTCTATTTGATCCTATTAGTACCACGGTCAGGCAGCTAGACTATTTACATTTAGTACAGTGCGTCCTGCTCACAGTGTACAGCTAGATCCGTTCCTGTTATCTTCCTACTGACAGGCAGGCTTGTCTGGTTACAGTATATAAAGCTACCTGAAGAAAATTACAGGTGTTCTATTTGATCCTATTAGTACCACGGTCAGGCAGCTAGACTATTTACATTTAGTACAGTGCGTCCTGCTCACAGTGTTCAGCTAGATCCGTTCCTGTTATCTTCCTACTGACAGGCAGGCTTGTCTGGTTACAGTATATAAAGCTACCTGAAGAAAATTACAGGTGTTCTATTTGATCCTATTAGTACCACGGTCAGGCAGCTAGACTATTTACATTTAGTACAGTGCGTCCTGCTCACAGTGTACAGCTAGATCCGTTCCTGTTATCTTCCTACTGACAGGCAGGCTTGTCTGGTTACAGTATATAAAGCTACCTGAAGAAAATTACAGGTGTTCTATTTGATCCTATTAGTACCACGGTCAGGCAGCTAGACTATTTACATTTAGTACAGTGCGTCCTGCTCACAGTGTTCAGCTAGATCCGTTCCTGTTATCTTCCTACTGACAGGCAGGCTTGTCTGGTTACAGTATATAAAGCTACTTGAAGAAAATTACAGGTGTTCTATCCCAGCTTAGTGCAGCTACAGGCCATTAGTATGTCTGGAAGGCCAAGAAGGAGAGGCAGACAGTCACAAGCCAATAAGAGAGGGCAAGCAGGCTCTGTGTCTAGTGCTGGTCGTGGAGACGGTGCATCCTCATCAGCACGTGGCCATGGGACACGCTTGGCCTTTTTTTCGGCAGCTGGCCGTGTTGAGCCGCAACATGCGGAAGACTTGGTCGAGTGGATGACCAAGCCGTCCTCATCCTCCTCATCCTCTCTCACCCATGCCCAGGGTGCTTTGTCTGGCAAAGCAGCGGCCTCTTCCCTCAGCTCAATGTCATCAGTGACTCCTTCCCTAGCTCCACCATGTCCTCATGAGGATTCCCTCGAACTGTTTGACCACAGTGTTGGGTACATGCTCCAGGAGGATGCCCAGCGTTTGGAAGGCTCTGATGACGATACTGAGCTCGATGAAGGCAGTAACATGAGCGCGGACAGAGGGGGTGCCCAAGAAGGACAGCAATCTGGCAGTCATGCTCCCCCTGCTGCAGCATACTGCCAGGTTTGCTCCAGTGATGAGGAGGGAGGGGATGATGAGGTCACTGACTCAACGTGGGTGCCTGATAGGAGAGAGGAGGAGGAGGAGGAGGAGGAGGTGGCAGCACATCACCAACGAGGCAGGATGCCCTCCAGGGGCCAGCCTAAGGGCAGCACATTGACTGCATCACACCCCAAAGCTCCACATGTGCAGGGCGCTGCAGTCTCTGCGCGTTATTCAAAAAGTTCTTTGGTGTGGGCCTTTTTTGAGACGAGTGCATCAGATCGCACCGCTGCTATTTGCAACATATGTCTCAAGCGTATCTCGCGTGGCCAAAACATCTCCCGCTTGGGTACCACATGCTTGACCAGACATATGTTGACCTGCCATGCAGTTCGTTGGCAAGCGTATCTAAAAGACCCACACCAAAGAACAAAGAGGATCTCTCCTTGCTCCTCATCAGCTAAGATTTCCAACCCCACTAGACCTTCAGTCCTCTCTGAGACCTGCAGTGAGAGGAATGAAGGTGTAGAATTAGGTGTGTCACAGCCAAGTACTTGTGGGCAATCTGCTTTTGGTACACCGACGTCAGATTGTACCAGGCAAATTTCCCTGCCCCAGCTGCTGCACCGCCGAAAGAAGTTTGCTCCCAGCCATCCACATGCCCAGCGGTTGAATGCTAGCTTGGCAAAATTGCTAGCACTTCAACTGCTGCCTTTTCAGTTGGTAGACTCTGCCCCCTTCCGTGAGTTTGTGGAATGTGCGGTTCCTCAGTGGCAGGTACCCAAACGCCACTTTTTCTCACGGAAGGCGATTCCGGCTCTCTACCGGCATGTGGAAGGCAATGTCCATGCCTCGCTGGACAGGGCGGTCAGCGGTAAGGTGCATATTACCGCTGACTCATGGTCCAGCAGGCATGGACAGGGACGTTACCTAAGTTTCACGGCGCATTGGGTGACTCTGCTGGCAGCTGGGAAGGATGCAGGACAAGGTGCAGTAGTGTTGGAGGTTGTTCCGCCACCACGCCTCCAAAATGCTGATTGTGACACACCTCTCTCCTCCACCCCCTCCTCTTCTTCTTCCTCCATGGCCTCTTCCTCGGAACCAGCGGTGCTCCGTAGGCGTTCAAGGGGCTACGCAAGTACGCAGGCCAAAAGATGCCATGCGGTGCTTGAGCTGGTGTGCTTGGGGGACAGGAGCCACACTGGGGCAGAGGTTCTGTCAGCTCTGCAGGGGCAGGTTCAGAGGTGGTTGACGCCACGCCAACTTAAGGCAGGAATGGTGGTTTGCGACAATGGCACCAACCTCCTCTCTGCCCTCCGACAGGGACAAATGACCCATGTGCCCTGTTTGGCTCACGTCCTTAACTTGGTGGTGCAGCGGTTCTTGGGCAGGTACCCGGGCTTACAGGATGTCCTGAGGCAGGCCAGGAAAGTCTGTGTGCATTTCCGCCGGTCATATAATGCCAGTGCTCGGCTGACGGACCTCCAAAAGGAGTTTAACCTGCCCAAGAACCGCCTAATCTGTGACATGCCCACCAGGTGGAACTCAACGTTGGCCATGCTGCAGCGGCTACACACGCAGCAGAGGGCCATCAATGAGTACCTGTGCGACTATGGCACCAGGACAGGGTCAGGGGAGCTTGGTTTTTTTTCCCCACGCCAGTGGGCCATGATCAGGGATGCATGCACTGTCCTGTCACCATTCGAGGAGGCCACGAGGATGGTGAGCAGTGACAGTGCATGCATCAGTGACACTGTCCCCCTTGTCCACCTGTTGGAGCACACGCTGCGTGGAATAATGGACAGGGCACTTGAGGCAGAACAGAGGCAGGAAGAGGAGGACTTCCTTAGCTCTCAAGGCCCCCTTTATCCAGACAGTGTTCCTGCGTGCCCGCCGATCACACAGGAAGAGGACGAGGAGGAAGAGGAGGAGGAGGAAGATTGTGTCAGTATGGAGGTGGAGCCTGGCACTCAGCATCAGCAGCAGTCTTTAAGGGATCAGTCCCAAAAAACACATGGACTTGTACGTGGCTGGGAGGAGGTGGCTGCGGACCATGTCGTTCTTAGTGACCCAGAGGACTCCGGACCAAATGCCTCAGCAAACCTACGCTGCATGGCCTCCCTGATCCTACAAAGCCTGCGTAAGGATCCTCGTATTCGTGGTATCAAGGAGAAGGACCAATACTGGCTGGCAACCCTCCTTGATCCACGTTACAAGGGTAAGGTTGCGGACCTTATCTTGCCATCGCAGAGGGAGCAGAGGATGAAACATCTTCGGGAGGCCTTGCAGAAAGGTCTGTGCAACGCGTTCCCAGAGACTGGGAGGTTACAAACTCCTGTTTCTGGACAACGTGTTGCTGAGGCTTCGGTCAGTCAAAGAAGGAGCGGTGGAGAAGGTGGCCGTCTGACCGATGCGTTCAGACAATTTTTTGGTCCGCAGCCCCAAGGTATGATCGGTTCCAGCAACCATCGCCAGCGTCTGTTTTACATGGTGCAGGAATACCTAGGGGCAAGATCAGACTTGGACACCTTTCCCACCGAAAATCCTCTGGGTTACTGGGTCTTGAGGATGGATCACTGGCCAGAGCTTGCACAGTATGCAATTGAGCTACTGGCCTGTCCTGCATCCAGCGTTCTTTCGGAACGCACATTCAGTGCTGCTGGAGGCGTGGTAACCGATCACAGGGTGCGTCTGTCCACCGACTCGGTCGATCGGCTGACCTTCATAAAAATGAATGAGTCTTGGATCACCACCAGCTACCAAGCACCTGATGCTGATGTAACCGAATAATTTTTTTTGAAATCTCAGATCCCTTCAAAGACTGCCTATGCTGATGCTGAGTGACTATCCCTGAGTAATTATCCTCTTCCTCCTCAATCATCACGCTGATAGCTTGTAAGAACATTTTTGGTTCTGGGCGCCACCACCAGTGCCTAAGGCACAATTTTTCAGCCCCTGTTTAACAGGGGCGTGTAATTACAATTTTTGATGTAATACTTTGCAGCAGGGCTCGTTCCTGCATTCCAACTAGAGTGTCTGTGAGGGGTTGCAGTGTTGTGGCACCAGCACCAGTGCCTAGGGCCCAATTTTTCTGCCCCTGTCTAACAGGGGCGTGTAATTACAATTTTTGATGCAATACTTTGCAGCAGGGCTCGTTCCTGCGTTCCAACTAGAGTGTCTGTGAGGGGTTGCAGTGTTGTGGCACCAGCACCAGTGCCTAAGGCCCAATTTTTCTGCCCCTGTCTAACAGGGGCGTGTAATTACAATTTTTGATGCAATACTTTGCAGCAGGGCTCGTTCCTGCGTTCCAACTAGAGTGTCTGTGAGGGGTTGCAGTGTTGTGGCACCAGCACCAGTGCCTAAGGCCCAATTTTTCTGCCCCTGTCTAACAGGGGCGTGTAATTACAATTTTTGATGCAATACTTTGCAGCAGGGCTCGTTCCTGCGTTCCAACTAGAGTGTCTGTGAGGGGTTGCAGTGTTGTGGCACCAGCACCAGTGCCTAAGGCCCAATTTTTCTGCCCCTGTCTAACAGGGGCGTGTAATTACAATTTTTGATGCAATACTTTGCAGCAGGGCTCGTTCCTGCGTTCCAACTAGAGTGTCTGTGAGGGGTTGCAGTGTTGTGGCACCAGCACCAGTGCCTAAGGCCCAATTTTTCTGCCCCTGTCTAACAGGGGCGTGTAATTACAATTTTTGATGCAATACTTTGCAGCAGGGCTCGTTCCTGCGTTCCAACTAGAGTGTCTGTGAGGGGTTGCAGTGTTGTGGCACCAGCACCAGTGCCTAAGGCCCAATTTTTCTGCCCCTGTCTAACAGGGGCGTGTAATTACAATTTTTGAAGCAATAATTTGCAGCAGGGCTCGTTCCTGCGTTCCAACTAGAGTGTCTGTGAGGGGTTGCAGTGTTGTGGCACCAGCACCAGTGCCTAAGGCCTAATTTTTCAGCTCCTGTTCAACAGGGGCATGTAATTACAATTCTTGATCTAATATTTCACAGCAGGGCCCTGTGAGGGCTTACAGTGTTGTGGCCACAGCAACACCTAAGGCCCAAATTTCTGCTGAGTATATAGGGCAGGACCCTACTTTCAAACATCTAACTTACAAACGACTCCTACTTGCAAACGGAAGGAGACAACAGGAAGTGAGATGAAATCTACCCCTAGGAAGGGAAATTCTCTCCTGTAAGAGTTAATATGGGAAAACAATTTCTCCTTTCCACTGATGCTTTCCAATCCTTGTTCCACAAAAAAACCCAAATTTTCAAAAAACATTTTTCATTGGGACAAAAAAGTGAGGTGAAATCTTCTGAAGAGGAGGAAAGACAGCAAAACAAATGTCACAGGGGTGATAACCCTTCCCTATGTTTTCCAAAAAGCTTAGAAAAGATTTTTTGGCTGGAGCTAAACACGTTAAAAATGTTCAAAATTACAAACAGATTCTACTTAACAACAAACCTACAGTCCCTGTCTTGTTTGCACCGCCTGTATACTGCTGTTCAGAGTATATAGGGCCTGGTGGCCCCACACCTTTCCTTATTTTAATTTGGGTGCGGGGTTCCCCTTAATATCCATACAAGACCCAAAGGGCCTGGTAATGGACTGGGGGGGTACCCATGCCGTTTGTCTCACTGATTTTCATCCATATTGCCATGACCCGACATGACATTAAACCCGCAAGCAGTTTTAAATGAGATTTTTTCCTTTAAAAATGACATTTGGTGCAGGGACTGTTCTAAACATGGGAAACACGCGTCACTTTACAGGCATACTATAGACACCCCCCAGGTACGATATTTAAAGGAATATTTCACTTTTTTTTTTTTTACTTTAAGCATCATTAAAATCACTGCTCCCGAAAAAACGGCCGTTTTTAAAAGTTTTTTTTGCATTGATACATGTCCCCTGGGGTAGGACCCGGGTCCCCAAACCCTTTTTAGGACAATACCATGCAAATTAGCCTTTAAAATGAGCACTTTTGATTTCGAACGTTCGAGTCCCATAGACGTCAATGGGGTTCTAACGTTCGTGCGAACTTTCGGTCCGTTCGCGGGTTCTGGTGCGAACCGAACCGGGGGGTGTTCGGCTCATCCCTAATGTTGACCTTAGGCATGGGATCAGAAGGAAAACCCCCATTTTGACTCTCAATTTGTGTGCATCTTCAAAATTTGGCTTTCACAGGGGTGACATCACCCCATCTGATGAAGGCAATATCAACACAGTTTGGACATACTAATGTCTGATATTGCCTTCAATTTATCAAAGTTGAACTTTGTAAGTTCCTGAGTTGTGTATCGTTTTATGGTTTAAAAAACATGCCTGTTTACCACAAAATAGGATATTTCTACTTTCCAAAAATAAATTTAATTCCAAAAATATGTTGGTTTGTTCAAAAACCCTTTTCTGAATGCATATGTGAATGTGCACAGAGTAAAAATTTTTCTACTCAACAATGTGTGGCTTCTTCTTTCAGTGCTCAATAGCAGTTTTTTGCTTAAGTTGGTGTTTACAGAGACAATGGGGGTTATTTACTAAAGACAAATTCACTTTGCACTACAAGTGCACTTTCAGTGCAGTTTCAGTGCACTTTCAAGTGCACTTTTGCAGTGCAAAGTGGATTTTCCTTTAGTAAATAACACCCACAGTGCTTTATAATTTTCAACAATCAGGCCATTTTCGTCACTCCAAAAAATTAATTCATGGTGCTGAAAATTATGAATATTTTTATACTTAATGCATTACATACATTAACAACAAAAACAAGGTGTGTGTGTAGCTGACCCACAACATAATAATTAGCTGAAGAAGAAATTGTCACCTCACGTGTCAAATAAATTAAGTTTGCACTATTGAAGAAAATGGCCAAAAAGAAAAGCCTATTGGATAACCTAGGAGACAGCTAAAAGAAACATAAGCAGTAAATCAAAGGAAATATTTTTCAGTTTAACCACTTAAGGACCAGCCTCGTTTTGGATTTAGGTGTTTACATGTTTAAAATATTTTTTTTTGCTAGAAAATTACTTAGAACCCCCAAACATTATATATGGTTTTTCTTCTAACACCCTAGAGAATAAAATGGCGGCCGTTGCAATACTTTTTTTTGCACCGTATTTGCGCAGCGGTCTTAAAAGCGCACTTTTTTTGGAAAAAAATTCACTTTTTTGAATAAAATAATAAGACAACAGTAAAGTTAGCCCAATTTTTTTTTATATTGTGAAATATAATGTTACGCCAAGTAAATTGATACCCAACATGTCACGATTGAAAATTGCGCCCGCTCGTGGAATGGCGTCAAACTTTTACCCTCAAAAATCTCCATAGGCGACGTTTAAAAAATTCCACAGGTTGCATATTTTGCGGTACAGAGGAGGTCTAGGGCTAGAATTATTGCTCTCGCTCTACTGGTCACGGCGATACCTCACATGTGTGGTTTGACCACCGTTTTCATATGCGGGCACTACTCGTGTATGCGTTCGCTTCTGCGCGCGAGCTCGTCAGGATGGGGGTTTTTTTTAATTTTTTTATTTTTATTATTTATTTTACATTATTTTATTTATTTTTACACTGTTTTTTAAAAAAAAAATGGTGTCACTTTTATTCCTATTACAAGGAATGTAAACATCCTTGTAATAGAAAAAAGCATGACAGGACCTCTTAAATATGAGATCTGGGGTCAAAAAGACCTCAGATCTCATATTTACACTAAAATGCAATAAAAAAAAGTCATTTAAAAAAATGACATTTGAAAAAATGTGCCTTTAAGAGGCGTGGACGGAAGTGATGTTTTGACGTTGCTTCCGCCCAGCAGTGTCATGGAGATGAGTGGGCGCCATCTTAGCCTCACTCGTCTCCAGGCACAGGACAGAGACAGATGCGATCGCCTCTGCCGCTACCGACGGCTCCGGTAAGCGGTGGAGGGCACCGCATCGCAGCAGGAGGGGGGCCCCTCTCCCGCCACCGATAAAAGTGATCTCGCGGCGAATCCACCGCAGGGACCACTTTTATCTGAAAGCCGCACGAAAACTGGGATACCGGGGTTATGGCAGCTAGATGCTGCCATAACAACGATATCCCCGTTCAAAGTTTGGACGTACATCGTCGTGCGGCTGTCGGTAAGTGGTTAAGATACAATTTTTTTAAAAAAAGGTTTCTTAAACATTCTCTGGCATATCAATGGCCCCCCTACCCGCAAAGTACGCCATATATTTTAGACAGACCTTGCGTGCGCTTTGGGGGGGCAAGCCAGGACGGCCAGCTTCAAGCGCCATCAGGGTTTGGTCTTGAAATCCGGCCTCAGGCCCAACTGAGGCCACATAGTTCATAGAATTTCTCCTTAAAAAGTTGTGGAGAATGCAGCATACAAGGATTATATGGTTAAGTTTATAATCCACCATGTTGATTGGCATAAGGAATAGGTGGAACCAACCGGCCATTATCCCGAAAGCATTCTCCACCACTCTTCTGGCTGGCCAGCCGGTAGTTAAAAACCCTCTGGTCCGGGGAAAGGGTCCTCATGGGGAACAGCCGCATCAGGTGATCACCCAGCCCAAACACTTCATTAGCGACAAAGTCCAGCCACGTTGTCTTCCGGAGGTGGCAATCCCAAGCCTCCACTCTGGAGCCTTCCGTAGAACTCAGTCTGGGCGATGACTCCACCATCCGACATCCGGCCATTCTTCCCCACGTCCACATAGAGAAACTCATATGTCGCCGACACCACTGCCAACATCACTATACTATTAAACCTCTTATAGTTGTAATAGTATGACCCCGAGTTGGGGGGTGGGACTATGTGGACGTGTTTCCCATTTATTGCCCCTCCGCAGTTGGGAAAGTCCCACCGCTGGGCAAATTGGGAAGCCACAGTCTGCCATTCCTGTGACGCTGAAGGAAACTGTGGAGTGAAATAAGAAAAATAAAAATGAGTACTTTTGCACATAACATTTTAAGCAGATTAGGCACAAACATTCTTGGCCAACATCAGTATAACATTGATTTTAAGGAGTATTTAAAGAAAAAAAAATCTTAGGTCCACTTATCAGATTCCTCACCCCCTCTGATGGCCCATTGTCAAAATTTTAGGGGGGGGGGGGTGTGTGTTGGACAGGTAACCCTTGCCACTTCATTGAGAGCTGAATGCATAAATAATGTGTGTTATTTTGGCCAGCCCCTCCTTACTTACACTATTGGCAGCCCAGTGGACAGGTAAGAAGTGTCATAATACAAAAATATGAATACACACTGTACAAATTGAAGCACATTTTTACATTCTGCAATTACCTATCAAGATAATATGAGAACAAAACTTTAAACAGTACCATTTGAAAGTATTCAGGCAGGCCCTTTCACTAGATGCTTTGGTGAATTCATCCATAAATATGACCACAAAAGAGGTAGGTATAGTGTGTATGGGTTTGGTAAAGTCAGCAGATAGAGGGTTGGTATCAGTTGACTTAGCGGTTGGGGGGAGGGAGGGTTCCAAATGATTTTGGGACCCCAAAAAAAAAGCCTCTGGCACTCTGCCTGAATTTAAGGACACTAATAACATTTGGACACATTTTAGGGGGTGTTTAGGATAAAGCACTACTATTGAGCTGAAAAAATACATTGTTAAGTGACTAGGCTAGGTGTGTATGCGCTCAGGATAGCATGCTGGGGAGGTTAGTGAAGGCAAATATGCATAAAGGACAAAAAAGGAACTTTAAAAACTTCCAGCACGCATGAGGATAAAGAGGATAAAGAGGACATTCACAGCATATTACAATCATGGTAATTAGGGAATGATGAAAGAAATACAATACATTAGCAAACATTAAATACACAGAATGTGATGTTAAAGGAGAAATCTTACCTTAATATACTCCTTCTGCAGGACCTGTATGATGGCAGAACAGGTCTTTGGGATAATGATCCCCAGAGCCTGGGGGGAGATGCCTGTCGAGAACTTGATGTCCTGCAGACTTCTCTCTGTCGCCAAGTACCTCAACGTGGCGACTAGCCTCTGCTCGGGAGTGATGGCTTGCTGCATGCAGTTGTCCTGCTTTGTAATATAAGGGGACAGCAAAGCCAACAGATGGTGAAAAAAGGGGTCCCTCACCCGGAGATTCCTGAAATCATCAGGATTATTCTCACGGATCTCCTGCAACAAAGGCATATGAGAGAATTAGTCACGTTGGAGCAACCAATTCTTCGTCCATGAACGCCTCCTCACCCTGTTCATGGACTGGGCTTGGGTCGAAGTAAGAACCCCAACACCAAGCCCCTGCACAGCACGAACGCTATGATGAGTACGTACCCCAACATGGCTTCAAAACGGTCGGCTGGTCAGAACGAACTAACAGAACGCACTGAAAATCAGAAAGGCCTGAAAAGAGCGTGCTGAAAAATAGAAATGAGCAGACAAGAACGCACTGAAAATCAAATATGTAATATAAAAATACGTGCTGAAAACCAGATATGAACTGACTACATGCACTGAAAATCAGATACGAACCCACAAGCACAAATTGAAGAGCAGTAACGATCTGAAAAGCACGAGGCTGAAAAGCACGAATCATCTCTCACCAAACTTGTACTATCACGAGATTAGCAGAAGGAGCCCAAAGGGTGGGGCACTGGCTATTGAACTTCCTCTTTATAGTGTCGTTGTACGTGTTGTACGTTAGCGCATTCTTGACAATCGGTATTTCCGACAACATTTGTGCGACCGTGTGTATGCAAGACAAGTTTGAGCCAACATAACATAAATCTCAGGATTTCGTTATCGGAATGTCAGATCGTGTGTGCGCGGGATTTGAATGACGATTGCACGGTCATTCAACAATGTACTTTTTATAATTTTTTTTTTTCCACACAAAAAGAGCTTTATTTTGGTTGTATTTATTTACCACTAGTTTTTTTTTTTTTTTTTTCAGCTAAACAAACAAAAAAAGACCGAAAATTTTGAGAAAAAAATGTTTTATAGTTTGTAATTTTGAAAACAGGTAATTTTTCTCCTTCACTGATGTGTGCTGCAGGCTATTCGGCTGCAGTTATGGGCACTGGTAGGCTGCCCTGATGGGCACTGATAGGTGGCACTGATGGGCTCTGATAGGCAGCCCCGAAGGGCACTGATTGGCAGCACTGATGAGGCTGCACTGATAGGTGGCACTAATGGGCACTAATTGGCAGCACTGGTGGGCACTCATTAGCAGCACTGGTGAGCAATGTCGGGATCGATGTCCCTTTAACAGAAGCCAGTTATTATCTTTCTTCATGGACTGATATGTTGTTTTAGAGATGACTTGTAAACTCTGCCTCTGTAGTTTGTGTCTGTTCACAAATGTATGGCACAGATCAACCCCCCAATTACATACTCTCAACACAGTTGTGTAGACTGATCACTGGAGACAAGAAATGCCTCCACTTGATAGCAGAAGGTTGATGACATAATTTCAGTCTAGGTTAAATCAACTCTGCAAGGAAATCAAGCTCTTCTGACCTTCCATGAGTTTGATCACTTGGCTGTAGCCCCTTCAGAACCCAATTATTGAAAGCAATGTGTGGATTGGTCACAGGACATCTGAATGTGGAGAGACTACAGACAGCCTTATTGCACTGCAGGTTGGTTAGAGTCAGAAACAAGAACAAATCGTCTTTTGAATCCTTTGAAAAATACTGTAAACTTTTCTTAGAGTAAAATGTCAGATCTAGATGATATTTTCCTAATGTGGGTTACAACCAACACTTGATTGTTGCTATGAGCAACATTTCTATTTTTTCTTTGTTTTTCATATATTAGGGCCAAGAGTTGCACTGAAACGGTACGGAACGGTAACAGAATTATGTATAATGGATAAAGGAGGGGCTGCAGGATGAAAAAAGATATTGTGGCAGTGTTGGAAAGCAGTAAAAAAATGGGTAACAGTAGCTTATGAAGGACGGAGAGTCTTCTGTTCTCTTTTTTGGCTTGATAATACTGTATTAGATTGTGGCGCAGGATTATATTTTTAGACACATTACAAAGCAACCCCAGCCAACAAGTAAAACGCATTCATTGTAGTGTTTATTCTATCCAGGAAATATCTCACTATGCTAAAATAAAAATATATTTAATTTCGGTTACTTTATTTAGGGTTTTATACAGTTTCATTATTCATATGTATTTATCTCTGTGATTGTGTGGGAACTAAAGATAAAAACTAGACAAACTGGCCATTATTTTCTATTGAGAAACGTAATGTTGGAGCATGTGCAGGACTATAATGGGATAAACACTGTGCTGGCCATGGTCAATGGAAACTGACTTTTCAGCACCACAGCAGTATCTGATTATATTTCGTTTTTGGCTGCAATGGCTTGGTGGGGATTATATTCTCTTCTTTATCAAAATATTTTTATTGAGGATCCAATACAACTGACATATACTGTAGGTTGTTGGAAAAGGGAAAAAGAGAGAAGGGAGTGCAACTGTTAGAATATGTTAAGACACAATTATATGGAAGCATGTGTGGGACCACTCCTAACAGTAAAAGAATAAAGAGAACTTGAGTGGCGGGCAGAACTTGAGTGGAAGCTGGAGGCATCAGCATACCAGGGGCTAAAGTAAGATTAAAGCCAAACCTTTTTTCCATTTTGGGTAAAGCAAGGCAGGGTTATAACCATTACCAGGTTTTTTTTGCCATCTGTGTCCCATTGTGCAAATTTCTGTTTACCTCCTATCCCATAGTCAAAACAGGAAGTTAGAGGAAATCCCTCCAAAGTGAGGGATTTCGCTGGTTGTCACCAGGGTCACCAGAACTAGGTTCCCCCATTGGAAAATTTCACCTCTATTCAGGTTCTGGAGACAACCCAAAGTTTGGGATTTACTTTCACATTCAATGATAACAGTAAACAGGACAAATAGAAAGGAGGAATCTCCTTAACAGAAGCACAGACAACACTAAACACCTGATAGTTGTTCTAGTCCATGCCCACTCTACCCCAAACTAAAATTTAGTTATACTTTAATGCAGCTTGCTTCTTGAATAGACGAGCATTGAGCTGGACTTTGCAGTGGTCACTGTAGGAGTGGACACTGAAGGCAGCAGTGTACAAGGGGTGACAGTCCTAGAACATCAATTGCAATTGAGATACCAACTTTTCATTAGAGTGAATAGAGTCCATGGAGCACAAGCCCAGTATACGATGGGCCTGACTGGACATTTTTGAAAAAAATACACAGAACAGACCACAAAGTGAAGATCTCAAAGGATGAGAGGAAGGTAATTGGTAAAGTGCACTGACACAATGGTTGAAGAGCAGGATCAGGGCCCATTAAGGGTCTTAGTGTACTTTGAGTGCACGTCACCTATAAGTTTAATAAAGGAGTTCTCCCCATATGGTGACATGACCAGTGTGAGTAGGGTACTCATGTGACCTTGAGAGACATGAAGAAGTTGGAGTTTGTGCCCACAGTTTTAAAGAAAACCCTTGCATAATGGTACTCAGAACTAAAACTGGCCATACACCAGTAGAATGTTCTTTGAAATCCTGTACAGAAACTTTGAAAAATTGTTTGTCAGAGCATTTAATCTTGCCATCATTGAGTCACCTAATTTAATTGAAACTCCAACATTTTCTTTTATACCTGCTACTTGAATGGAATACCGGACGTATTGAATGGGTTTCTTTTGTGCGTAGAACATGCATATTACATGTATAATTTTTTTACAAACAAAAACCACATTCACAGAATTTCGTTCATTCAAGAAAAGATTCTTCAAATTTTCTCATACAGATGAAAACAATCATTGATTTGACCTCATTAAACATTCGAAAATAAAAAAAAGTTCAGAAAATTGAAATTCTACTAGTGTATGGCCAGCTTAAGTCAGTGGCAGAACTTTCAGGGTCACAGCAGTAGCACTTGCGACTGGGCCCTGCCTTTCTGCCGCTGTGGGGGGCCCCAAAAACCCACATCTCCCCTGCACTTCTGGCTGTCGGTTTTAGTATGCAGTGGGGGGAGGTGGGAGGTGGCGATCGGCAGCTGCATGGTGCCCATGAGCCGCAGGATCTCCCGAGGCTAGTAGTTCTCTCTCCGAATGTATAGAGTGGAGAGGGGAGGGGCCTCTGACCAGGGCATGTATCAGCTTCAGTCTTCAGTGAGTCAGCTCTGCTTCTACACACTTGCCGATACATGCCTGGGTCAGAGCCCCCTCCCCTCTCCATTGTATACACTGGGGGTGAGAACTGCTAGCCCCAGGGAGATCCTATGGCCCGTGGACACAATAGGGCTACCGATCGCTGCCTCCCACCTCCCCCCAGGTGGGGGGTACAGAGATATGCTGGGGGTTGGAGGTGCACAGACAGCGGAGACCAGCCTGGTACGGGGGGGCGGCTGTCTGGGGACCCTGATGTAAGGAAGGGTCTGTCTGGAGACCTTGAAGTAAGGGGGCCCTCTGGGGACCCTGATGTGAGGAGGGGCTCTCTGGGGACCCTGATGTGAGGGTGGGCTCTCTCAGGACCCTGATGTAAGGAGGGGCTCTCTGGGGACCCTGATGTAAGGGGGGCTCTCTGGGGACCCTGATGTAAGGATGGGCTCTCTGGGGACCCTAATGTAAGGGGGAATCTCTCTGGGAACCCTGATGTAAGAGGGGGCTCTCTGGGGACCCTGGTCTAAGGAGGGGCTCTCTGGGGACCCTGATGTAAGGGGGAATCTAACTTAGGACCTTGATGTAAGGAGGGGCTCTCTGGGAACCCTGATGTAAGGAGGGTCTCTCTGGGGACCCTGACGTAAGGAAGGGCTCTCTGGGGACACTGATGTAAGGGGGAGGCTCTCTGGGGACCCTGATTTAAGGAGGGGCTCTGGGGACCCTGATGTGAGGAGGGGCTCTCTGAGGACCATGATGTAAGAGGTGCTCTCTGGGGACCATGATGTAAGGGGGGCTCTCTGGGGACCCTGATGTAAGAATGGGCTCTCTGGGGACCCTAATGTAAGAAAGGGCTCTCTGGGGACCCTGATGTAAGGGGGAATCTATCTGGGAACCCTGATGTAAGAGGGGGCTCTCTGGGGACCCTGGTCTAAGGAGGGGCTCTCTGGGGACCCCAATGTAAGGGGGAATCTCTCTGGGGACCTTGATGTAAGGAGGGGCTCTCTGGGGACCCTAAAGTAAGGAGGGTCTCTCTGGGGACCCTGACGTAAGGAGGGTCTCTCTGGGGACACTGACGAAAGGAGGGTCTCTCTGGGGACACTGATGTAAGGAAAGGGCTCTCTGGGGACCCTGATGTAAGGAGGGGCTCTCTGGGGACCCTGATGTAAGGGGGGCTCTCTGGGGACCATGATGTAAGGGGTGGGGACTCTCTGGGGACCCTGATGTGAGGATGGGCTCTCTCGGAACCCTGATGTAAGGAGGGGCTCTCTGGGGACCATGATGTAAGGGGGGGGGGCTCTCTTGGGACCCTGATGTAAAGGGGAGGCTCTCTGGGGACACTGATGTAAGGGGGACTCTCTGGGGACCCTATAGCAGTAGCCACAGAGAAGGACAGCTAACACCAAAGACCTCTCTTTTTGCTACACAAAAAAGGGCCCACGATCCCTGCCTACAAAGTGCAATTTGCAAGGATCTGATCTGAGTCAGTGTTGGTTCAAAACCAAAATGCTAGTTGATCCTGGGAATTGTAGTTCTAAAAGCAAGTGTGTGCTGGAGGTACAAGAAAGGAGTGTGTGTATATGCCGGATGTATATAGATTGAGTCCCTGAAGAGAGTTCTGTTGATCAAATGGGCATCAAATCCACCAATTAAAAAAAAACAAAGCTGCAAGGACTGCTTCTTGTCATTAAAATGAATGAAAAATCCATGTGCCTGGGTGTGCGGGATGGGAGATAACCAACATTCACCAGCAGCTCGTATGGGGGGTAGCATTACACATATATTGCTTATTCAGTATCTATTAGAAACCTTTCATAATGTGACAATATTAACATAGAAACTGTGACTCTTAACACCTAATAAAAGTTTGTCAGATGAATGTCACTTGTTACCGATGTCCTCCACGCCTTTGAAACAAACAGTCAAAACACTTCACTAGGTTCCACCTTACCTGCGCTCAGCTCAAAGGATAAGGAAGTGAACTTTCCTTTGTGGTTAATTATTTCCTAGCTATCCACATTCTTTGAGCATTCCACCTTATTTATCAGGTAACTTCAAACAAATGAGGATTACCACAAGCCACCCTTTACTAGCCAGCAATGTGTATAGCGGCAGTGATACAATTCAACAGTCAATTGAAGGAGTGCACACAGAAGGCTGAAAACGCTGCTAGTAAATAAGAGGCCGTGACTTAGCGTTGTAATTGGAAGTTCTATTACTGTCAGGTTCTCCGGGTTAAACTTTACCACAGATTAAAGAAAAAATCTGCTTAAAGTGTCATTCCTTTTTTTGCAGTTTCATTTGAGAAAACCCCACTATATGCTTGTTATGTGTTCCCATCACCACAGCATACCAGTATAGATTTGTTGAAAGTGTTCAGTTGCACATGTTACAAGCAATGTAAATACAAGTGAAATTTCACCAATATAACCACTTTTTGCCAATGCGTTTTGTACCCGATAAAACATATACATCTTCTATAAGACTTGATGTGTGATTTATCAAGTACAGAACAAAAGTACTACAATTGGTAAAATCTGTATATGTATAGTCAAGGTTGGAAACTGCTGGCATGGTGGGGGTTGTCCTAGGAGGAGAGGGGGTAATTTTTGCTTGGGAGGCTTTTTGTGCTTTACCTGTTTACGTTTGACCTCTGCACTCTGTTCATTACTGAACACCCCTTGCGCACACCTGTCCCCGGTACTTTCTTTCTAAGGCACTCCTGACCCCTACACTCTCTGTGTTATGTACTCCAGACCACTGATTTTATGCATTACGCACTCCTGATCCCTGTGCTCTATCAATTGCACATTCCTGACACCTGCACTTCATGTGTTACCTACTCCTGCACTCTTTGGGTTATACCCTCCAGACCCTTGCAATTTGTGCATTATGCACTTCTGACTCCTAAACTTTGAACATGATGTTTTTCTGACCCCTACACTTTGTGCATCACAGACACCTGACCCCTGAATTATGTGTGTTATGCACTCTTGACCCAGAGCAGAGTAGGCACAGGTTTTCTTTAACTATACACCTTTATCTACTTCCACTGTTTGTCCTCATCCACCATTCGGCTCCACCCCCTACTTTGTCCAATGAGGGGTACACTCTATGGAAATGCACTGCCAAGGGGTACATAAGTGAAAAAAGTGTTGCCTTGAAGCATAAAAACCATATGTGTTTACAACCTCCCTGCATTGCTGCTCCTTTTGCACAGACCCTACTATGTCTGCAAGTTGCAGACAAGTAGGTGGTGTCTGCTCCAAGCTGCCCATTTCTATGAGCCAACCTAAGGCAGTCTATGCCCACAAGTGCCTGTTTGCCCTTGGTGGAAGGCTTGGTCAGCTTATGCTGGTTGGGACTACTGACTCAACAGTGGATTACACCTTAAAGCCTAGTACATACAGGCCAAATTTCGGCTGGCATTAGCCAGTTCAATAGAAACTGGCGGTCATTCGGACCATGTGTATGGCAGCCAGTCCAACAGAAGTTGGCTTTTCAGCCGGCTTCTGTCGAAGGCTCGTGATGAAAAAGGTCTGCCAACCGGCTCCCGATCACCACTCCCAATGGCTGAGAATGTTCCGGTGGGGGGACGTCCCTTTGTCAAAACACAATAGCTCAGCAGGGGAGATCGCTGTACTAACATTGGATAGTTAGCACAGTGGCTCCAACCTGAACTGTCAGTTCCGCTGGGCTGAACAAATAAAAAAAAAAGTTGTGTGTATGAGGCTTAAGACGGGAACACCTTTCAGTAGTTTGTGGGCAGAGAGGACCTCCTTTTATCTGTTTTTATTTTTGGTGGTTATATATGTTAGTGTAAAGACCGCTGAACTACTTCTATATAGATGGCTCAATACCATGAATACCTGGTCCTGAAGAAGTAGATTTATTTTACGAAAGGTGTTGATCTTCTTTTTACGAAATTGTCTTTTTGTGATCAAAATCTCTATCTGATTTTTACTTGGAGTTTTTGTTGGTGTCACCGTGATGCATCTGTGTAAAAATAAATAATTTTTTATATGTTTATATGTTTGATATCCATCCCTAAGTGCGCCATATTACATTGCCTTTGAAATATTCTATTGGTACGTAAAGACTGCAGCAGAATGTTATTTTCAGAGATACACCTGCTCACAAGCCATTGTTCCATAGAACTTTACTTCCTGTCTAGAGACTTTTGATGGATAACTTGTTCCAGAACACTTAGAACAGACAGCTGTGTATATACTACACATATTGAGCCAGCGGTAAGCCCGCTTTTATCAACCAATCATTTTATTATAAGGTGAAATTTGTGGTCTGATTAATATCCAGAACTACAGATGGGGATATCATTAGACAGTCAGTACACACTAAACCTTGGATCTATTCCACTTGTTCCACAAGTTTGTCGGGGGAATTTACAATGAAAAAGTCATGCTTTTTCAAATTGATTTTACGAACAACATGCAGTACAAATGTATTTTTCAGAAATGTAGCAGTTATCCATGAAATATGTTAATCTGAACGATCATTAAATAACACCTCATTTATTTTGGTAAAGTTTTTTTCTGATAATTTCTGTCATTGCTATGCAAAAATTGGCTTTCAGATCTACATATAGTATGATTTCAAATAACGATGTAAATGGTATAAAGCAAGCAGAGCAGGATATTACCACCAAAATAATATTTAAAGAGGAATGTCACTCTCCTGTGTTTTTTCCCTTTATACTTGGTTTCCAGGGTTATTTTCAAAACACATACTCACACATCCAGTGAATTCAGCATTGCCCTGCTGTAAACTCCATCTTCTTTACTTACATCGTTTGAAGTCAGCTGTCTCTTGCTGGTTTTTGCAGCAAACCTACTGATGATACTTAACAGCACATGCACAATGTGTTCTAGATTGACTTGAAGCCTCCTGATGCATGATGTGAGTATTCCAGGAGGCTTAAGGCAAAAAATGGTGGAAGCACAGGTCAAACTCCTCCCCCAGAAAATAACCAGTATCTGCAATTCCTTGAAAGAAGGTGGGAAAGAAGCAATACTGTTTAAAGAAGAAAAAAAGAAGTGAAGGTCTGCTTTAGAGTGCACATTAAGCCAAAAACTCCAATACTTTTTTTTGTATAGTTTTGGATAGAATAGTTAAGGATTGGAGCTCTTTTTGGGTTTTTACTGCTATCCAGAGCTCCACTAACAAGATTTCCCCTCACTTCCTGTTCTGGTGAAAACCGTTTCACCAGACAGGGAAGTGAGAGAAAAATGGACAGAGACAGAAAATAAAATCTAACAAAAATGTAAATTGAAATGCCACGCCATTGCTAAAAGGTCCAGATACAGCTTTATTTTATAAAGGTCAAGGGGATAATCGAAAGAGTAGCCAACTCATTTCAGGGTTCCAAAATCGCCTATTTCATTAGGGCCAGAAAAAACATAAGAACATCGCCATATAAATACATATCAATACAGTATCTCCTCATAAGGGTCATGGGTAAAACCAAATACCCAATAGTCAATAATACTGAATGTATA
Source organism: Aquarana catesbeiana (assembly GCF_042186555.1). NCBI lineage: Eukaryota > Metazoa > Chordata > Amphibia > Anura > Ranidae > Aquarana > Aquarana catesbeiana. The sequence goes on from NC_133329.1 coordinate 134,250,473, forward strand.
AAATGTGAGAATCTGAATGATAAAACATTTCAGTTCTTCATTTGGGTTAAAGGAGAAGTAGGGCCAAAGCTCTTTTGGCCCTATTTCTCCTATGGATCACAGGAGTACACTTAGTTCTGCACCTGTTTTCAGCCGCAGTGGGGTATAGCCTGATATTGTATGGCAACACTTAGCTGGTCCAGGCTCTGGACAGATCCTGACTTCACAGACGGGATCCACGGAGATACCTGGACCTCAACCTTATCTTCTATCATCCCCTCTCCAATCCTGCTCTCCAGTGAGTACTGAAGGGAAGTGAGAGAACTGAGCATTCAGTGTTTTTTGATAGCTCAGTTCTGGGTGTAGAGAGGTGGCGGGGTACAGCTGCATCTGGGATTGGGGCTGCAGCCATCTAGGAAAGTATGATTGTTTATTTTTTTCTATTGCCAAACTTCACTTTTAAAAAACTGTAATAATAATAATCTTACAATAAAACTACGTCCTGATTAAAATATGGACCTAATAAGAATAAATAAAATGTATCTAAAAGTTAATATTGTGTATAACTCAAACCATACGCTATACAGTCCAGGTGTACATTTCCTGGGCAAACTTAGCTTCACCAACACTTACCTAATTAAACTCCAAAATACCCAATGAAACAAAAGCCTACTTTTTTAAGGGCAAAGAATTTGCAATGGACAGGACAGAAGCTAAAAGTGACCACTGACCTCAAATCAACTACAAACTAAAATGAAAGACAAAAAGGCCCCCATAATAAAAACAAGGCAGCAAAGAGCTTGATTGCCAAAAGAACTAGCAATCAGAATTAAAGTACAGTTTTTTCACTGACCCTAATCTCTCCCTTTGCAGCTGGTCAGCTTTTCCTTTAGCAGCTTCCAATTCACTTACAATATGGCTGGTCTTTTATAGTGAGGAGGCTGGCCATAGTACAATGGTCATATCATGCATTTTGGTTTTAAAAAAATTTCCTGGGCAAGTCTGCACATAAAACATGAAGGATTTACTTTGAACCAATATTAGAAACAAACGCAAACCTCATTCTTACTTATATTTAGAAGAGTTACCATCACAGAAAGCAGTTCCAAGTGTGTAAGTGATATCACCAATTATATTAACCACTTCAGCCCCGGAAGATTTTCCCCCTTAATGACCTGGCCATTTTTTGTGATACGGTACTGCGTCGCTTTAACTGACAATTGCGCGGTCGTGCGACCCTGTACCCAAACAAAATTGACGTCCATTTTTTCCAACAAATAGAGCTTTCTTTTGATGGTATTTGATCACCTCTGCGGTTTTTATTCTTTGCTCTATAAACAAAAAAAAAGCGATAATTTTGAAAAAAAAAACAATATTTTTTACTTTTTGCTATAATAAATATCCCCCCACCAAAACGAAAAAAAACTCATCTCTTCAACAGTTTAGGCCAATATGTATCCTTCTACATATTTTTGGTAAAAAATTGCAATAAGCGTATATTGATTGGTTTGCACAAAAGTTATAGCGTCTACAAAATGGGAAAGATTTATGACATTTTTAATATATATATATATATATATTTTTTTTACTAGAAATGGCGGTGATCAGTGATTTTTAGCAGGACTGCAACAGATCGAACACCTAACTGTGATTTTTGACACTTTTTTGGGAACCAGTGACATTATTACAATAATCAGTGCTAAAAATATGCACTGTTATTGTACTAATGACACTGGCAGAGAAGGGGTTAAGATCAGGGGCAATCAAGGGATTAAATGTGTTCCTTCAATGTATGTTCTAATTGTATGGGGGACTGTGTGACTGGGGAAACAGACAGATCTGTCTTCCTGCCTAGCAGAAAGACAGGATCTGTGTGATCTACCCTGTCAGAACGGAGATTTGCCTTGTTTACACAGGCAGATCCCCGTTCTGTCACTGCGGGGAATGATCGCGGGTGGCCGGCAGACATCGAGTCTGCCTCACCTGCTGATTGGCTCCCCCACTGGCCAGTGGGCGTGCGTGCTCACAAATCGCCTTGTACGAGCTGACGTACACTTACGGCGATTTTCGGGATCGAGCCACATTGCCACAGTATAACTATGGCGGATGGTCCTTAAGCAGTTAATATATTATATATATTAGCTAAATATATATTTTGTGACTTACAAATTATTTTACATGATACTCATCCAGAAGTGGGGTTGACTGGATTAACTCATTTGTAAGTTGGGCCATTGTATATTGTTTATTGGCTCTGTTTTGCCACTGTTTATTGCTATTGTTGCTCTTGTACTTTTGCTGGGCATGTTGCCCAAATGAACAATCATTCTGTCAGCCTTGGTGTGTCAGAGAGTGCGGTGCTGCCTAGTGGGTTGCTAACACCAGGAACAGGGGAACAGGGGAACCCAAACATTAGTGGGTAAGTGCTACAAATATATGTATATACTGTATATATTTTGGGATACAGCACCAAACACATTAGTTGGATGTAATTGAATATTTCATTAGCTGCAGGTGGCTGCCTCTGCTAAAAATCCCTGCAGTGTTTCCTTCACCACCATCGGATACTGCACTGAGCGATTGCCTTTCAGTGCTGTTGAGGTTAACAGCAGCAGCTGCTACTGAGTAAAGTTGAGGCACTTGCCCATCCTCTTTTTTTCTCTTCACCATTTACAGAACTCCCACTGTTACTGTCTTAAAATGTTCTGTGGATGTAAAAGGAGCTGCTGAATGACAGGGCCTACTGCACTACTATTAACCTTCACAGCACTGGAAGACAGCCATTCAGGAAAGTAAGAAAAAAAAAATAACAACACCCTAATTAAATGGACACAGTTATTTTTTGGTATTACAAAACTGTATGTAGCTCTAACTCCTTGAACCCCAGTGGGACTAAACAATTTGAATTATAAATCCAATGGGTTTCCTGTTGGCACAACATTTTATGTCTCTGACCCACATTGCCACTTTCTGTTATCACTTCAATACCAAAAGCTTTCAGACCTTCTGGACTGTCACAATGTCTTTCTGTAAAATGTCTGGGAATTGCATTGTTGGTGGTACCATTTATTATGTTTCTCTTATGCTTGACAAAGTGAACTTTGAAGGGGTGAGGCAAATCATCCCATGCACTACAAATTGGGTCCCACAGGTAAAAAAACGATTGATGGCAATGTCCTACCATCTCATCCAACCACAACCTTTTTCTATGCCACATATATTGCCAAGCCCCATAGTTCTCCACTCCACACCTGAAATTACTGTTTTGGTCAAAAGAAAAACCAAAAGGCTTTCAGGCTTCTCAGGTGCCATGATTTCTTAGGTTTGTCAGGAAGACATTTATTTAGAATGGGGTCTATGACAAACCATGGCCCTTCTCACCAACTGGTGCCAACCGGTTGGTCAACCTCATACCGTGCTGTCACTGATTCGCAACAATGACACTCTCAGCCTCACCCTACACAAAGATTTTCCAGCTCTCTGGACCATAATCTAGGTGCCAGCAAACTGAGAGCGATTGCCAGTGGGTTAAGTTACCTAAGCAATTAACTCTTTAAAGTGCCATCACCAACTACTTAGATAAAGAAGTAATAACTTTCACAAGATTAGCAATAGCAACTTATGATTTTAGAATAAACGTCTGAAACACACACTGTCACCACAGACAGGTAAAGTCAGAGATTTATATCAGAGGTGATCTTCAAGAGACAGGGATTGTTTGAGTTTGCGTTAGCACATTAGAGACAGTTTTAACACCTTTCAAAAATACGGTTTAATAATGAAAAGGTCAAAATGGTGCAAATAAAATATTTCCAAAAATAGAAATTACAAAGAAACAATGAGACAACAAGCAACAGCAAGACAAACAGCAAGACAAAAGTGTGAAAAATGAAAATACTTGCAAGTCCTGGTTTCAGCAGACTTCAGTCTTCAGGTGATAAATTAGCTCTCATAACTTGACAGATCTTCCTTTGTTTCATGATAGACGAGAGCTGACAACTTAAATTGATTGTAAAGAATTGTTTTGTATTTTTTTAAAATAACAAACATGTCATACTTACCTCCACTCTGCAGCTCGTTTTGCACAGAGTGGCCCCGAACATCCTCTTCTTGGGTCCCCTGGTGGCTCTCGTGGCTCCTCTCTGCATCAGATAACCCCCTAGGAGAAGCGCTCTCCTGAGGGGGTTACCTTGCGGGCGCGCTCCTGAGTCCAGCATTTGTGTCCACAGACACAAATGCTGAACTCGGCCCAGCCCCCGGCGCCCACGTCATTTGGGTTTGATTGACAGCAGCAGGAGCCAATGGCTACCAGGACCCCGCCAGGACCCCGTGGAGAGAGGGACAGCGCGTCCCCACCGAGGAGATGAAGGGGTTCAGGTAAGTAAAACAGGGGGCTGGGGGGCCGGTGACTGCCAGGTGTTTTTTCACCTTAATGCACAGGATGCATTAAGGTGAAAAAACACGAGGGTTTACAACCCCTTTAAGAGGCAGTCCTGTTTTGCTTGCGTCTATCTATCAAGGTTACTCTGTGGTATAAGCAAGGAAGCTGAGATTTCTGCAGTGTGTAAATGTGCTTTTACTATACAAAGATGCTGTACATACAAAACTATTACAATATTAGGAATATAATACAAGACTGACAGAAATCTATAACAAGCAAAATGCCTAGTAACGGAACAGCCTATGGTCTTTAATAGTACAAATACACTTAAAAGTTACTTATCTTCTGTTACTGTATGTTCATGATCTTCATTGGCAACGATTCCTTCTGGAGTGTTTCTGTGTTTAAGGCATCATAAGTCCTTTTATTTGTCAGCTTGTTACAAACTCTGTTACCTTAACAACCGACAAGCCTACATCTCAGTAGCTTCAGTTTGAAAGGCACTCTCTTACCTGTTTACTGTAGCTATAGAGACAATAGACTCAAACTGCCCATTGTATTTTGGTCCAAACAACTGACAGGGGCACAGAAGAGATACACGCCCCTAGAGAAGTACCTGTTTGGGGCCTACACACCACTTCAACATGTAGAGACCATTACAGGAAAGGACACAGTCACCATCCATACTGCATTGCCAATAGCAGGATGGGTGAGAGATAATGGACTGACCACTAGGGCAGCTGTAGCCCAAAACCAGACACTGATGAAATGGAAGTGGTACCTTCAAGAAAGAGGGGGTATTGCAGCTGGGGATGTTAGACATTTCAAAACAGTTGGAAGGGCTTGTTACTTCTACCAGCACCCGGCCAGAAGAAGAAAAGCCTGTGCTGCAGTCATCCCCCATTCAAGAGGCTCCACCCTTTGAGTCTCTGTCAGAAGACATGAAGGAATCAGCGTGGTTCACTGATGGTTCAGCCATAGTTGCCTCGTCTGGGCGTAAATGGACAGCAGCAGCCTACAACCCAAGTACAGACACAGTCCTGCAGGAGACCAGAATTGGAGGGTCCAGTCAGTATGCAGAGTTGAAAGCTGTAGTGATGACTCTTCAGGAGGATCCTTCTTCCCATGTCACTATCTACACTGACAGCTGGGCGGTTTTTAAGGGACTGACAACTTGGATGCCCATGTGGAAGTCCAATGAATGGATAATTCATGGAAAGGTGGTGTGGGGAGGCAAGGAAGTATGGGACTACATCTGGAAGGAAGCTCACTCCCGCACCATAAAAGTGGGGCATGTTGATGCATATGTGCCCCTAGTCCCAGACTTTGAGAACTATAACGGAGTTGTAGATGAAATCGCCAAAGTGAAGGCAGTTGTGCCAATTGATCCTGTTTTGATGAACTTGGCCAACTGGGCCCACAAGCAATCTGGACATTTGGGGCAGAAAGCAACATATGAATGGACACAGCAGAGAGGATTGCCTATATCCATGGACATGATAAAGACTGTAATAAAGAACTGTACAGTGTGTGGAGAAGTGCGGCGACGGCCATTGCAAAAGTACTCCATCGGGTCGATTAAGAGGGGTGAGAGGCCTGCAGAGATCTGGCAGATTGACTTCATCGGTCCTCTGTCCCGGGGAAACAATGGACAGAGATATTGTTGCACTGCAGTGGACACCTATTCAGGACTTATGCTTGTTCATCCTTGCAAACGTGCAGATCAAGCCGCAATGCTTCAACTGCTCCAGAAACTTGTCGTTGCTTATGGTTGTCCCCAAAAAAGTCCAAAGTGATAACGGCTCACACTTCACCAGATCAACAGTACAGCAGTAGGCCAAAGATTCTGGAGTGTACTGGTTGTGCCACATCCCATACCATCCACAGGCAGCTGGTTTGATTGAAAGATACAACGGGCTATTGAAGGACCAGATAAGCAAACTTACACCCACACATACACTAAGGGGGTGGGATCGGGTCCTCACACAGGCAGTCATGTTGTTAAATCCTAGGCCTAAAGCCAAAAGCACACCATATGAGAGGATGGTAGGGGCTGGGACACAGATTCCACAGCTGGAGTGCAGAGTTCAATATTTATGTAAGGTTCCTGAAAGAACAGGGCTTAACAGATACCATGTTACTGCTTCCCATGACATAGAATCCAAGAGTGACGTATCTGAAGCTGAAGCCTATCTAGGAATGAGAGGGAATCTGGCAGGAAGGTTTGAAGTTACATTTGCATTGGCCGGTGAGCTTCAAGACAGTGGCTGGGACTCTGACTGGTTAGCGGATACTTCTCAGCAAGAGTGGAAAGTGAGGCTACATAACATCAAACCTTCTAAAATAAACAGCAGTGATCTTCTGGGAAATATCAGTATATTTCCTCTCCTCCCTATTGATGTTCTTTGGGAGGGTCAGAAGTGGGTACAGGCAGGGGGCAAAATGTTAGTCAGATATCCAGGCAAGAAGCCATCTAGAGGAGAGATTGTAGCTGAAGGGCCTGGATCTACTGTTTATGTATTATTAGAAAGAACAGATAATCTGCTTTGTTTTCCACTCCACAGGCTGTCTCTGATTTGATCCATAGGACATGATGGAAAGAATGACAAAAGATCGCAAGAGCTGTGGAGAGCAAGGCTTTTGATGTATTACAAGCCTGGACTTGTTTCTAAAGAACTTTAGAATGGACTTTCTAATGAGCAATTAGTTAAAGACTGAAACACCTTCTCAATGACAGAAATATGGGAAGTGTTGCATTCAAGGAAAATTAATGTTTAGAATGAGTTTTCTTAGTGATGAAGTGATTTTCTGTGTGTAGTCTGAGAGAAAAATCAAGGGCGGAATGTGTTGCGTTTGCTATAAAATATAATTTTTCTATAAGACTCATAGCATTCTGGTGTCACAGAGACAGACGTTCTCAAACAAATGTTGTTGGATAAAATGGGACATTGTTGTATTCCTTGCAGTTTGAGTCTATTGTCTCTATAGCTACAGTAAACAGGTAAGAGAGTGCCTTTCAAACTGAAGCTACTGAGATGTAGGTTTGTCGGTTGTTATGGTAACAGAGTTTATAACAAGCTGACATATAAAAGGACTTATGATGCCTTACACACACACACACACACACCATCATGCTGTAAGATCAGAAGCCACTGATGATACAAGAACGGTGCCTGCTCTCCAGAAGGAATCGTTGCCAATGGAGATCATGAACATACAGTAACAGAAGATAAGTAACTTTTAAGTGTATTTGTACTGTTAGAGACCATAGGCTGTTTATTTACTAGGCATTTTGCTTGTTATAGATATCTGTCAGTCTTGTATTGTATTCCTAATATTATAATAGTTTTGTATGTACAGCATCTTTGTGTAGTAAAAGCACATTTATACAATGCAGAAATCTCAGCTTCCTTGCTTATACCACAGAGTAACCTTGCTAGACAGATGCAAGCAAAACAAGTCCCCTTTTCTTGTCGGTGAGGGAGGTGTTGTCAGATATGATGTGACCAATCAAGAGGCTGAGCGGTGGCCATGGGATATCTCTCTGTTTATGATCATGTTACAGATCCAGTTTTCTATAGGTATTAATATCTCTGAATACCTACAGGTTACAGTCAGCTAACGTGCATATTATTGTCCAGCATGGAATTCGCTTTGAAATGGCTATACCTGTAAATATGACAAGTTTTGGATGTCTACAGTGCCTTGAAAAAGTATTTAAACCCCTTGACATTTTCCACATTTTGTCATGTTACAACCAAAAATGTTTATGTATTTTATTGGGATTTTATGTGATAGACCAACACAAAGTGGCACATAATTGGCAAGTGGAAGGACAATGATAAATGGTTTTCAAAATGTTTTACAAATAATTATGTGAAAAGTATGGTGTTCATTGTATTCAGCCCACCTAAGTCAATACTTTGTAAAGCCACCTTTCGCTGCAAATACAGCTGCAAGTTTTTTTGGGTATGTCTCTACCAACTTTGCACATCTAGAAAGTGACATTTTTGCCAAATCTGCTTTGCAAAATAGCTCAAGCTCTAGCTCTGTCAGATTGGATGGAGAGCATCTGTGAACAGCAATTTTCAAGTCCTGCCATAGATTCTCAATTGGATTTAGGTCTGGGCTTTTAACACATGAATATGCTTTGATCTAAACCATTCCATTGTAGTTCTGGCTGTACTGTATGTTTAGGGTCGTTGTCTTGCTGGAATGTGAACCCCTGCCCCAGTCTCAAGTCTTTTGCAGACTCCAACAGGTTTTCTTCTAAGATTGCCATATATTTGGCTCCAACCACCTTCCCATCAACCAACAGGTTTTCTTCCAAGATTGCCATATATTTGGCTCCAACCACCTTCCCATCAACTCTGACCAGCTTCCCTGTCCCTGCTGAAGAAAAGCATCCCCACAACCTGATGCTGCCACCACCATGTTTCACAAGGGGAATGGTGTGTTCTGGGGGATGTGCAGTGTTAGTTTTCTGCCACACAAAGCATTTTGCTTTTAGGCCAAAAAGTTCAATTTTGGTCTCATCTGACCAGAGCACCTTCTTCCACATGTTTGCTGTGTCCCCCACATGGCTTCTCGCAAACTGCAGACAGGACTCCTTATGCCGCGTACACACGTCCGGTTTTGCCATAGGTATAAACTCCGAAGGTTTCTCCGACGGAACTCCGACGGAATTCCGCTCTAGCGGTCTTGCATACACACGGTCACACCAAAGTCCGACCGTCCAGAACGAGGTGACGTACAACACGTATGACGGGACTAGAAAAAGGAAGTTCAATAGCCAGTAGCCAATAGCTCCCGTCTCATACAGGCTTCAGAGCATGCGTCGTTTTGGGTTCGTCGGAACAGCATACAGACGAGCGTTTTTTTTCCGATAGGAATTTGTTCCGTCTGAAATATTTAGAACATGTTCCATTTCTAGGTCCGTCGGAATTTTAGAAAAAAAAATCAGATGAGGCATACACACGATCGGAATAGACGATGAAAAGACTCCGTCTGACTTTTTCTGTCGGACATTCCGCTCGTGTGTACGCGGCTTTATGGTTTTCTTTCAACAATGGCTTTCTTCTTGCCACTCTTCCATAAAGGCCAGATTTGTGAAGTGCATGGCTAATAGTTGTCCTGGGAACAGATTCTCCCATATAAAGTGAAGAAGGAATGGTGGCACATCCAGAAATAAAGAATATGTTGTTTATTGAAGTATCACAAAGTTTAAAAACATGACACACGAATGATCCAAAGTGCTCAGCAGACACGTTTCACACAAACGTGCTTAATCATTGCTAACTAGCCCCAGGTGTGCATATTCATTTATAGACCAGCTCATGTGGGTGAAACCAATCAAAATTGGACAGGTGAAATTAATCACCCTTCATGAAAGGAAGTCTCCACACACACTCAAATTATAAATGACGTAATGAATGAAACACACACACCTTTATATAATACACATATATCCATACATAGTATACAAAATCCAAAATGTTTCAAAACCATATCCAAACAAAAAGAAACAAATGTATAACATAAAAGAAGAAAAGCATATTAAGGGCTAAAAAATGTACACAAAGAGAAACATATATATATATATATATATATTTCCAGAAAAGACACAAAACAAACAAATATAATGAAAAAGACTGCAACAAGAGGAATCTTAAAAAGAAAAGATTTCTCCTCATATGAACTAATGTTATCAAATACAAGCAATATAAATAAATCATCACAGTGCATATATGTGTACATATATGCATAAAATTAGGGCAATAAAGGCACAGGTATAGCCTTTTCATAATCACATGTGTCAGATAAAAACTAACAACACATATGTGAATAAATATATATCAATAGATATATCAATATAAAAATATATACATCAAGGTATTAAAGGGCTATAAAAACCTCATTAGATAGAGCGTAAACAGACCCTGAAATACCAAAGAAAATGCCCATAAAAAGTCGCAGAGAACATCATTATCTTTCACACCAATCCATAAACACCCATTCTTTTGCAAAAACAAGAAAATCCAAAAGCAAAAGGAGTATAGTAAACAGCTATATATATATATATATATATATATATATATATATATATATATATAAATGCCACAGATGTGGATATTTTTTCAAAAAAATCGAAAACAGAGGTAAAAACATTAATAAAAATAATTAATTAATTAACAATTTATATAGGGAGTGTATAATATATTAAACTGGAATCACTCGAAGTAATGGGAAACATCTCATTCATAATTTAATGGAATACGAGTACATAAATAAGGGATCCAAAAAACCTCCCTCTTACATAAAAGTCTAAATAAATCTCCACCTTTAGCTGAAAGTTTAACCCTTTCTACCACCTGCACATGAACTAAACTGGCATCCCCATCATGATGGTTGTTAAAGTGTCTCGCTACAATGGTAGAATTACTTCGTTTAATATCACTCAAGTGTTTGCGGAAACGATCCCATAACCTGCGGGTGGTCCGTCCCACATACTGAATATTGCAAGATTTACAGGTGATGACATAAACAACATATGTGGTGTCACAGTTAAAGAAATGCCTCAAAAGGATGATCTTACCATTACTGCTAGATGTCACATCCTGACCACCAAGAATATGTGGACAACAGGGACAGTCTCTCATCCCACACCTAAAGTTGCCTTCAAAATGTAACTATGTAGTGGATTGTTTAGGTGTGGAACGAAAGAAACTAGGAGAAAGAGTGGTCCCTAGGCACCATGCTTTGCTGAGTATAAAGTTTATCCCCTCACGTAAAATTCCCAGCAAAGACTCATCCTCAAACAGGAGTGGCAAATATCTATTAACCATGTGCCTGATCTGATAAAACTCCTGGCTAAAGGGTGTAACTAGGGCCGGGTTGTTGCCATATTTACGTTAAGGCCGTTTGTGGCTGGTAAGGGTTCCTCCCTTTTCTTATTCTTAGCAATATTAAATGCACATTCCAGCATCCAAATAGGGTAACATCGCTGTCTGAATCTATTATAAAGTGCTCCAGCCTCCCTAACAAAGTCTGTGTCCTCACTACATAACCGACGTAGACAAATTAATTGTCCCACCGGCATCCCCTTGATAGTGTGTTTGGGGTGATTGGACTGTGCCATAGGTAGGCTGTTGCCAGCCAAAGGTTTCCTGTAAAGATGTGTAATGACACAGTCCTCGGAGGCAACCAAAAGTACATCCAAAAAAAAAAAAGTGCACTGGGTCCCAACTGTCCTGTAAATTTCAAATTACTCATATTGGAATTCAAATAGGTCAAAAAAGATTGTAGATCACCCATCCATTTGTCATAGACAAACAAGAGGCTGTCTATATAACGAAAAAAAAAGATATGGATGTAGGGTCTATAAGGATTTCCACCCCCATAGATGTGGGACTGCTCCCACCAACCCATGAATAGGTTGGCGAGAGAGGGCGAAAACTTTGCAACCCCACACCGCTGGAAATAAAATGTGCCATCGAAAATTAAATAGTTATGCATTAACAGGTAGTCCAAAACCTCCAGAACAAACAATCATTGGGGCAAAGGTAAAACAGTAGAGTGTTCTAGATAGAAGGATACAGCCTGCCTTGCCAGATGATGTGGAATACTATAGTACAAACTAGTGACATCGCATGTCACCCAAATGTAATCATGTTTGCACACCACCTCCTTCGTAACATTGAAAAGATGATTCATATCCTTCAAATGACCCAGCAAAGAACTCACTAAAGGCTGTAACTGTCCATCCATCCATTGCCTGAATTTATCATTTAAAGAACCAATGCTGGCAAGGATGGGTCTGCCGTGCAAGGGGTCCAATCCCTTGTGAGTCTTGGGAAGATGGTGAAAGGTAGGCAAGATTGGACACTCCGAAATAAGGGACTCTGCTTCCCCAATAATCAAAACACCCAGATAGACTCTTTTTTGAAGCAAATTATGTAATTTTTCCTTATAAGTCCTGGTAGAGTCCCCCCCCCGCAATCTAGTGTAGGTGTTTTGGTCTGATAGTTGTGTTTCGCTACACATTTCTGGTACCTATCCATTCCAGTAGTACGTGTATTAATTGGATAAAAATCTGACTGATTCTTTATTTTTACCCTCATTGACAACATATCCTAGCAAACCGGTATCGTCCCCCTCCACTGCCAAGTCTGTGAGGTCCTTAATAGAACAATTTTCACGGAAAGAAAAACCTTCAGATACATCATTATGCAGAATATTTGTGTCAACACAATCTTGTATGTGTCAAGTTCTAGGTGCGAGGCTGGATTGCTGAGAGGGCGCCCCTTGCGACTAAGTGCAGCGTAACCCTGGGCGTGAGACAGGGAATACGGTGTCCAAAGGTGCACGGATTGCCGGATGCTGATGGCTGGATAGCTGAGAGTCGCTGGGGTGCGTTGGGCAACCATGCGTGGAAGTATTCCAGTGGAGAAACCAGGAACAAGGTCAAGGCAGGCCAGGGGTCGTGTACCATGGGAGCAGTCCGAGAGAGGCACAACAGGGTTAATCAGGAACAGGGTCAGTAGCCAGGCCGGCGGTCAAGACCGATCAGACAAGTGAAAGTACAGAGGTACAGAAAGGAGCGTAGTCAAGTCCAAGCCAGAGGTCGATGCAGGCGGAGATCAGGGTGAGTCAGGCAAGCCGAGTAGTAACAGGAATCAGGTAATCAGATACAGGTAGCAGGTACTGGGAACACAGGGAGATGATGACAATCCAGCAACTTGCATACAACTGCAGCAGGTTTAAATAGGCCAGAGGGCGCCAAACACTGTCACTGTGCACGCGCGCGCGCTGGCGCATGCCCGTGCGCACGCCTGCGGGCATCTGCCGTAATGCATCTGCGTGTCACCGTTGTCGCGCATCTGCATGCGCGCATGCGCCTAGGGATGCACCTGGCACGACCATGACGGTTACTGGCAGGATCGCCAGTCCTAAGACTACTTCCTTGACAGTGCCCCCCCCAAGGGGCAGCCTCCGGATGCCCAATTGGGCCCATTTCTCAGGATGGTGGGTTTGGAACAACTGCAACAGTCTGGGAGCATGGATATTATTTGCTGGTTCCCAAGAATTTTCTTCCACAATGGAGGAAACAAATGGTCATACATGAGGGGGTACTTATCTCACCACCCGAACAGCGACCCGATTCCATGTCTTGCCATACTTCTCCCCAGCTGATGGCTTGGAGTATGAGTCCTAGAGCTGATGCCAGACTGCTGCTTGAGCTGTTACATCCGCCGAGCGCTGCGCTTGTGATGCTGGAGTAGGATGATCCGATATAATAGAGCGCCGGTCCTCCGCCATTCGGTCACAGCTGTTCAAACATCCACAGTGTGCAACCCCCTCATGTATGACCATTTGTTTCCTCCACTGCTTCTAGCCCAGCCTCCCCTTCTGCCTGCTGCAATCATCCTATGCATATTATATCTGCTATCTACTGCGGGCTTTTCTGCTGTGCTTGACGCTGCTATTCTTCTAGTGCTTATCTGCTGTAATAGATGAACTGTCAGATACTGCTGATCACCCCTGCTGTGTCCCCCAGGCATCTATAGTGGCCAGTTCCTGCCTACCTTTACCAGATATATTGGCCTATGGACTTTATCACAGCTTACATCCACCTCTACCCACACACCTGCTATACCATGCCCCTGAAAAGCGATCCACAAATTGTGCTACTTTAGTTCCGCAATTTTCGCTATTACAATCAACATACAAGTGGTGAATGGAGTGTGATTGTGGTATGTTTGGCCATGGCTTCATCTGTTTTTAATGACAACGTTGTCAATTTTATGGTTAGGGCCAGTGATAGTCACTCACTATAGCCCTCTCTGCTTTAAATTGTTACTATTTTGTGTGGTGTTTTTTCCTAATTGTTAATAAAATGTGGCTTGGTTATTCAGACAGTGCTTGAAGGTTTTCTGTCCTCTTGAGAGAATTCTTCCCTCTGTTTCTTGTCACGGGAGTAAGGAGATCCAATCGTCCTGGGAAAAAGAGCAGAAGCAGCGTAGATATTGTTCTAGGGTTTGGTTTGTTCTTTCGGTCTGACCGTTGCTCTGGGGATGAAAAGCAGAGGATAGATGTATTTTAATTGACAGCATTTTGCAGAGCTCTTTCCAGAATCTGGAGGTACATTGTACCCCTCTATCGGAAACAATACTGTTAGGTAAGCCGTGTAGTCTATTTCCTTTATAAAAGTCCTTGCCGTATCTGTGGCAGACGGAGTACTCTTCATGGGCAGAAAGTGGGCCATTTTGGACAGACGATCCACGACTACCAGAATAGCTGTGAATTCTTCTGAGGGAGGTAACTCTACGATAAAATCCATTGAAATTTCTCTCCATGGCTGTTCCGGCACAGGCAGTGGACGTAACAGACCCCAAGATTTGACGTTGGACCCCTTATTCTGCTGGCAGATGGTACAGGAATCAACGTACTTCTTACAGTCAGACTTAAGAGATGGCCACCAAAAAGATCGCTGGACCAGCTCCATAGTTTTTCACACCCCGAAATGGCCAGCAAGTTGATGGTCATGCAAAGTCTTTAGGACCTGGATTCTGGTTTGCTGCGGGACAAAGATTATATCCTGGTGATGAAAAAACCCATCCAGGTCTCTTAGGGAAGAGGCTTCTGGTTCTGAGCAGTGGAAGGAAGCCTGTCTGAGTGCGGAGCTTAGGTCAGGTTGGATCATAAGAAACTTCTGTGGTGACAGGATGGTGCTGGGAGACACCTCTTCGGGAGTGTCAGAGAACATTCGGGACAGAGCATCTGCCTTCCCATTCTTAGATCAAGGGCGGAAGGTTATATGAAAGTTAAATCTGGCAAAGAACAGAGCCCACCGGGTGCCTGTCGAGGTCTTAACCGCTTAGCAGTGCGGAGATACTCTAGGTTCCGGGGGTCCGTAAATATCATTATGGGGTGAGAGGCACCTTCGAGGAGATATCTCCACTCCTCCAGAGCAGTCTTAATGGCCAAAAGTTCTTGATCACCCACATCATAATTTCTCTCGGACTGGCTAATTTTTCGTGAAGAGAAGGCCACAGGATGCAGTAACGACTTAGGCCCCTGGTGTTGAGACAGAACTGCCCCAGTGGCTACTTCGGAGGCGACAACCTCCAGGACATAAGGCAGAGGGGGGTCATGGTGTTGTAATATTGGGGCTGGGGTAAATAAAGACTTCAGCTTGTCGAAGGCAGATTGAGCTTCTGGAGACTAGAGGAACCGAGCATGTAGACGGGTTACTTGGGTTATAGGTGAGATAATGGAAGAAAAGTTCTTAATAAACCTTCTAGAAAAATTTGCGAAGCCCACAAATCTTTGCACCCCCTTCTTGTCTGATGGAGTTGACCAATCCAGGATTGCCTGTACTTTTTGTGGATCCATGGCTACACCACCGTGGAGATGATCAACCCCAGAAATTGTATGGATGCCTTTTCGAAATCACATTTCTCTGCTTTCACGTAGAGTTTGTGCTTCCTCAGTGTGTGTAGTACCGTTTTTACATGCATCCGGTGAAGCTCCAAGGTTGTTGAAAAGATAAGGATATCATCCAGGTAGATGATTACAAAGAGATCTAGGTATTCATGGAAGATATCGTTTACAAAATGTTGGAACGTGACTGGGGCGTTGCATAGCCCAAAGGGCATCACCAAGTACTCGAAATGTCCGAAGCGTGTTCTGAACGCTGTCTTCCATTCGTCACCCTCCCGGATGCGAACGAGATTGTAGGCCCGCCCCGTAGGTCAAGTTTAGTGAACACCCGAGTAGTACGAAATCTCTGGAAGAGTCCAGGAACAAGGGAGAGAGGATAGCAATTTTTTATGGTAATTTTGTTAAGTTCCCTGTAATCCACACAAGGCCTTAGTTTTCATCAATATATTGACGCAGGGTTCCTAGTTCCATCTCAGAGAGGGGAAAAATACATCCAAAAGGAATTTCGGCTCCAGGGAGTAATTCAATCGGACAGTCATATGGCCTATGTGGAGGTAGAACATCAGCCTTCTTCTTATCGAAGACATCCGAAAATTTGTGATAGACTGATGGCACATTTGGATAACTGGCCGATACAGGTTGAACTGACAAACAACTGGTAGTGTTCTTTTGGCTAGGAGCCAGGCAATGTTGGAGCCAAGGAGTACCCAGGATGACTGGAAACATAGGTGAGCTCAGAACATCAAATCGTATGAACTCCTGATGGCAATCAGGAGTAGTGACAAAAACAGGGGCAGTCTCTTGGGTAACAGGACCAGAACTTGGCAGGGTACCATCGGCCAGGAGAACTTCCAGCCAATGTTTCTTGGGGAGCAGAGATAGGCCAAATCTTCTTGCCAGGTTCAGGTCCAGGAAGCAGCTGCATTCCCCTGGAATTGACTATGGCTGCAGCTGAACGTTCTCTTCTGCTAACTGCAACATAATGGGGAGGACAAGGTGGGAAGTGGAAGTTCCAGAGACCTGGAAATATACTGGGGAGTACTTGAGTGGCCTGCAGGGCCTAATAGGACAGTGACACAGCAAGTGTCCATTCTCTCCGCAATAAAGACATAAGTTGGCTTGTCGCCGGCGTTGTTTCTCCTCAGGGGTCAATGCAGCTCACATTCTACTAGCGGGCATAGCCCCAGTCTCTGGAGTAGATATACAGAGAGTCCGTGATCGTTTGGCCTGGCCTCCCGTAGACGTCTGTCCAACTGGATGGCCCTTTGGATGAGACCCTCTAGAGTAGATTCCGTTCAGAAAGTCCTGAACGGAATTGATACTTTAAAGCGGCCTCATTCCAGCCTATATCTGCAGACCATCGACGGAAGTCTATGGTCCTCTACCGGCCGCTGACCCTGCTGTAGGGAGTGCAGGGCAGCTTCAGCGGTGGCTGCGAGCAGAGAATCTTCGTAGAGCTGAGACATGGTTGCGAGGAAGGTGTCCACTGTGCGAACAGCTGGGTCTTTTTGTTCCCATAGACTGTGAGCCCATGCTTGGGGATCACCGGATAACAAAGAAATAAGGAACCCAACTTTAGTAGCTTCAATGGAGAATGTGAGGGGGTGCAGGGCCAAATAAAGCAAACAGGAATTTTTAAAAGATCTGAACTTTAGTCGATCTCCAGAAAACCGCTCAGGCATTGGTACTCATGGCTCAGGAGGCGGGGTCATCACCGTAGAGGTAGCTGGTTCCATTAGTAGTTTTAGCCTACCCTCCAGATGTAGGTATCCTTCCTGTAGTCTTTGGACTACGTGAGCGAGAGTAGAAGTCTGTTGGCACAGAGCCTCCAAAGGGGACACACCTCTGCCGGCCTCAGTCATGGCTGGATTGTACTGTCAAATTCTAGGTGCGAGGCCGGATTGCTAAGAGGGCACCCCTTGCGACTAAGTGCAGCGTAACCCTGGAAGTGAGACAGGGAATACGGTGCCCAAAGGTGCACAGATTGCCGGATGCTGATGGCTGGATAGCTGAGAGTCGCTGGGGTGCGTTGCGCAACCGTGCATGGAAGTATTCCAGTGGAGAAACCAGGAACAAGGTCAAGGCAGGCCAGGGGTCGTGTACCATGGGAGTAGTCCGAGAGAGGCACAACAGGGTTAATCAGGAACAGGGTCAGTAGCCAGGCGGGGGTCAAGACCGATCAGACAAGCGAAGGTACAGAGGTACAGACAGGAGCGTAGTCAAGTCCAAGCCAGAGGTCGATGCAGGCGGAGATCAGGGTGAGTCAGGCAAGCCGAGTAGTAACAGGAATCAGGTAATCAGATACAGGTAGCAGGTACTGGGAACACAGGGAGCTGATGACAATCCAGCAACTTGCATACAACTTCAGCAGGTTTAAATAGGCCAGAGGGCGCCAAACACTGTCATTGTGCGCGCGCGCTAGCGTGCGCCCGTGCGCACATCTGTGGGCATCTGCTGTAATGCGTTTGCGTGTCACCGCTGTCGGGCATCTGCGTGCAGCATGCGCCTGGGGATGCGCCTGGCACGACCATGACGGTTACTGGCAGAATCGCCAGTCCTAAGACTATTTCCTTGACAGTATGTCTACATCTGAAGATAAGTAATGTTTTCTAATAGTGATGATATTCCTTATAAACCTATTGATATCTAACAATGTCCCAAAAATATCAAAATGCTGTGATGGACAAAAGTTTAAACCTTTTGACAGGAGTGATGTTTCAGGAGGAGTCAAAACCAGCCGTGACACATTTATAACATTGATCAGTTCTTCCGTGTCTGGGGGTCTGAAGGAATAGGATCCCCCTCCTCCTTCTCTTCCTGTCTCCTCTCCTGGTCTTTTTCCTCCCCTCTTGTGGCCCCATTTTGACTTGGCCTTGTGTTTCCCATTTTTTGGAGGAGCGGGAGTACTCGTACCTTGTCCTGCTTCCTGTCAGATTCTCCCACCTGAGCTGTGGATCTCTGCAGCTCCTCCAGAGTGACCATGGGCCTCTTGGCTGCTTCTTTGATTAATGCTCTCCTTGCCCCGCCTGTCAGTTTAGGTGGACAGCCATGTCTTGGTAGGTTTGCAGTTGTGCCATACTCTTTCCATTTTTGGATGATGGATGGAACAGTGCTCTGTGAAATGTTCAAAGCTTGGGATATGTTTTATAACCTAACCCTGCTTTAAACTTCTCCACAACTTTATCCCTGACCTATCTGGTGTGTTCTTTGGCTTTCATGATGCTGTTTGTTTATTAAGGTTCTCTAACATACCTCTGAGGGCTTCACAGAACAGCTGTATTTATACTGAGATTAAATTACACACAGGTGGACTCTATTTACTAATTAGGTGACTTCTGAAGGCAATTGGTTCCACTAGATTTTAGTTAGGGGTATTAGAGTAAAGGGGGCTGAATACAAATGCATGGCACACTTTTCAGATATTTATTTGCAAAAAATTTTGAAAACCATTTATAATTTTCATTCCATTTCACAATTATGTGCCACTGTGTATGGTGTATCACATAAAATCCCAATTAAATACAGTTGCGTTTTTGGTTGTAACATGACAAAATGTGGAAAATTTCAAGGGGTATGAATACTTTTCCAAGGCACTGTACTTTACCTAGCAGGGTTAATGTGTCTCGGCTTCCCATATTGTCCAATATGGGGGTGTTGGTACTTAAAACGTTACTATTTAACCGATGGATGTAAATATGTCCTTATTCAGGCAGTACTGCCATTATTTCAGAAATTATGAAATACACAGCATTTTAGTCTTTGCTAATAACCAATTATTCAGGAATGTGTACTGGCCATTTCCCTAGCTGAGCTATTTATGAAGGGGTATCTATTAAAACTCTGGTTATCCAGGCTTGTTGAGTCTGACATTTTTATTAAGGTTCCTAGACTAAAGTCTGGATTTGGCTAATAGGCGTAAAAGGGCCTGCATCTGCCCCCCCCCCCTTCCCCTTTGCCCTTTCTCCTTTCCCTTCCTGTTCTTTTCCCCTCCCCCCTTTTCTTTTTACCCCTTTTTTCACTCCCCCTCCTCCCCCTCCTTTTCCCTCCCTTCCCTTTCTTTTTCCATCTCTTCTCCTCACTGTCTATCCTGGGGATAGACAATATATAATCATGTATATTTTGTTGTTATGTATTAAAATTTGTGTTTGTTTTTGTTTTATTGTAAACTAAGTATTTATTTTTGCTTTCAGAGTGTACTTTACCCTTTTGCATCCATGTAAGAAATAGAAGGTCCTGAAGAAGCGGTGACCCCGTGAAGCACATCAACCTTATTTTCCCTGTCTCGATTATAAAACCACCATGGATTATATACATTCGGTGGAGAATAAATGAGGGTATCAATGTATAAATGCATACAAGAAATATTTGTTTTTATCAAAATGTTTTATTGGATAAAAAAAAGATTTGTACATTTTTAATATAATCGATGTAGGTTGTGCTCATTGGAGGGGAATCTAAAATCCTATTATACACATGTAGCGCTACCCTTGTGAGGGCCGCTGGTAGAATCTGTACCCCACTGGTTGCCACGACTCTGCAAACCCTACATCCTGGGTTTAGTCTTCATTACCTGTTGACACAAATAATATAATACTTACACAGTACTGATGAAACAGCTTAACTTTGTTGTTAAGAATGGTATATCAAAGTGAGCAACATAAACTTGTACGTTATGTGTTATATCTTAGGTTACATATTACTAGTAATGAATGCAATTATTTCAAATTTAGATAGTACCGCGCTACAGTAACTGAAGTAATGGAATGATTATAATAATAACAATAACTATTAAAGTTACTGCTCACAGTGCTCGATACATCAAAATATACATAAATTAATCCAATATCAGTGGATAATTTAAATCAGCGCAAACAATGGATAGTTCATGCAAAAAACTGTATAAATAATAAAAGTGAAACAGTGATGAAAAAACGAAGATGCAATATCCTGCTGCAATATCCCACAGAGTGCATTTCAACTAGTGCTCAGATGAGCTTTCCATTTCTCATTAGTGCTCAAAAGATCACTGTCAGGTCACCTGAGGCCAGGTGACAGATGCACGCCGTTGGGGTCAGGAGTGCAAAGTAAAGTAACGGATCTTACGGCTGACTGCCGCGGATGGAGCTCCGAGTGGTTCAGGAAAGCAGGTCCTCTGGAGCACCAACACGGATCACACTGGGAGCTAGAGCATGAGATTTCCCAGGGCGCGGAGTCTAAGAGCCAGCAGGTGTTCACCAGAGCCCCTAGTGGTGGGGATAGACTTTGTTGCAACTGGCTTCAGGTTGCGGCCCCCGGGTTCTTCCAGCTCACGCTCACGGTAGGCTACTAGAGTATAGAGAGGAAGCAGCAGACTGGGACAACAAAGGATAGTCAGGGAATAAGACAAAAGAACGGTTCAACTATCAGACAGAGATAGTCAAAGAACGCGCCAAAGATCAGGGTATGAAGCAGACAAGGATAGGACACAGAAAGCCAAACACACAATATTGGTCAGCGAGGCTTGGCTGCAGTGCACAAGTTAATATAGCGTTCCCTGTTAGAAGCTGGGGTGGAGCCATGCTTGAGGGAAGATTAGTTAAGCAGACAGGTAAACAGGGGTCTCTAAGCTGAACACAACAGAGAGGTAAGCAGACAGACATGAACATTACTGCAGACTCATGACAATCACTCAACAGATCCCCTCCAAGTGCTCCCCCTCCAGGAATAAGGGAGTGTGATCTCTACAATTAAGTGAGATCAATACAAGCCTTTTAGCCTCCTGGGATTTGAAATGCCTTGTTGTTGTCCGCTCAGATATGGCTCATGGTGATTAGTAGTATCCAAAGTGCATATATAGAGAAAAACAACTAGTAGTGCTTATAAAACTTTAATTAATTAAATAAGTACAGGTGCCCGCTCCAGGAATATGAAGCCCCGTTGGTGATCCAGCTACCCGGCTTCAGTAGTGACAGTCCCCTGTTTACCACCTCCCTTGTGGTATTGTCCTTAATCTGCATGTCCGCTGAGCCGTGCTGTCGGAGCGGTGTGATGATAGTGTGGCGCCGCCCGGGGACAGCGTGAGGGGTCAGAGCTGGATGGATGCTGCGTATTCCTGCCGTGGAGAGAGAGGACCCGGAAGCCGATCAGTGTAGAGGGAGAAGTGGTGGCTGAACGCTGGAAGAAGCGCCGTCAGTCTGCAGGGCAGCTTCTCCGTGAGTGTTGCTTGATCAGGGTATTGGAAGGCAGGCTGGGGTGGAGGAAAAGAGCTGAGACGTTGTGGAGACCTCTCGTGTAATTGAACACAGACTGCAGGTCGGAGCATCAGACAAGGGGTCGGAATGGAGGTACAGTACTGATCCACTGTGATACTTTCTAGCTTCCTCTGCATCTCCCCTGCCTGGTAAACAGTAAAGACTGCTGTGGGGTTTGTTAAAGGACCCCAGCTGGACTGCAAATCTAGGAGGGAGACTAAGAAATTTGGGGGTGAGGCTCTGGAGCAGTGGGTGTGTGGAACGGTACAATGGTACGATATATAAAGACTTAAATCCAAGCATAAGCCCGTGGCTGAAGAAAAGTACTGCCAGCCTCTGATCCCCTACGAGCGGTGGGGTAGGGGGTATACTCCTCCCTTTTAATGGTTTTGCTTTTTGAGCTTGTGTCTTCTGCTTCTTCCCTCAGCTAAACAACTAAAAAATAGTTG
The DNA here is from genome assembly GCF_042186555.1 of Aquarana catesbeiana. Lineage (NCBI taxonomy): Eukaryota > Metazoa > Chordata > Amphibia > Anura > Ranidae > Aquarana > Aquarana catesbeiana. Next base: position 134,272,954 of record NC_133329.1, read on the forward strand.
TACCTAAAAATCCTTAAAGGCTGGTGACGGTGGGACTGTGGGACGGTAGGACTGGTGGACTGTGTAGTGGGGTACATACAGAATATAGCCGAGTAAGCGGTTTAAACAATAGTTCAGTACTGGGAAGTATTGTGAAGATTAACATGTCAGGAAGGGGAGATGAGCACCCCAATCAGGAAAATATGGGATCCCAATCCCTACGGTCTGCTAAGGATAAGGAAAAGGAGAAGGAAAAGGGGTCTTACTCCACTGTGGCGGGGGCAACGGTGGCGGCAGTTGTAGCGTCAGCTAAACTTGAGAGAATGGTCCTCGCAGCGGAGCATACACCTTATAAAGGGGGGCAGCAAGTCCAGAATAAGTCAGCAGCGGATAGGAAAAGTCAAGGACACTCGGTTCTGTCCGTAGGTACCTCTAGTACAAAGAATCCCTCTATAAAAGGGTCAGGAGCCACCAGTAAAGAAACGGAGGCCCCGACTGCCCCAACCCCTACGGTAGAAGGAGAACCCTCCCTAAAAGACATTCTTTTGGCAATAAACGCATGTAATCAATCCTTGGGGATATTGGGAGACCAAATGAAGGATATCAAAGAAGAGCTGACCTTAGTACGACATGACCTTAAGAAAACAGCAGAAGGGTGACGGAAGCGGAAAATAGATTTGTTCTCGATGAAACAAGAAGCAAAGATCTGGAGAGAAAAAATTGATAAGCTTGCGGGGAAATTTGATGAATTAGAAAATAGACTCCGCAGGGACAATGTGAGGGTGGTGGGGGTCCCTGAGGGGAGTGAAGGTTCAGATCCAATTGCATTTCTGGAGGACTGGCTGGTGGGGGTATTTGGGGGAGAGACTTTCACTCGGCAGTTTTCAATAGAAAGAGCGCATAGAGTCCCATTCAGACCCCCCCCTCGGGAAGCCCCCCAAGACCCTTCCTAGTGAAGTTTCTAAATTACAAAGATAAAGTAAGACTCTTGCGTAGGGCCCGAGAAATGGCGAAGGTCCTATATAAGGATGTTAGAGTATCATTTTTCTCTGATTTCTCCCCGGATCTACAGAAATGTAGAGCTGAGTTTCTGGGGGTTAAACGCAGCCTCCAGAAATATAATGTCACGTATGCTCTCCTCTACCCGGCCAGGCAACGGATAAACGCACTGGGAGGAGCGGGGGGCAAAGGGTTTGGAAAAAGTAGAATAAAGCACAGGGTACTAAAACTTACATGAAAGGGAGAAAATAATGTATGGCACTTTGGTTAATGCAATGACACATAGGTTACAGATTAATAGGGGTATAATATCAAGGCTTGTAGTGAGAAAAATTGGGGTGCTGGTAAATATTGGGGCACGTATGTTGGGGGAGGGAGGAGGGAGAGAAGGGGAGGGAATATTTAATTTTATTTTTCCCTTTTTTTTTTTTTTTTTTTTTCTTTCTCTTCTCTTCTCTTCTCTTCTCCGCTTCTCTTTTTTTCTTTTTTTGTGTTAAATTGGGGTGAGCACTTTTTTCTTGAATAGAGAGGAATTACCCTACTTCTGGGAAAATGGGGTATAAGGTGAAACGGGGATGGATATTGGTACTTAATATGAAGGGGGGTCCTGCAGGAATGTTAAGTCTGGTGGGGATCTTTTTCCTTCATAGGTACAAAAGGTTTATGTCTGGTTCTGTGATAGGGCTTTTCTTTCTTTCTGTGATAGCCCCACCATGGAATAATCTATGGGAGTAAAAATAGGGTCATGGAATGTCAGGGGGATGGGTACTCCTGCCAAAAGAGCATTGGTCTTTGATACGTTAGATACCTTCAAAGTGGATATTGCCTGTCTGCAGGAGACACACCTGACTAGGGACACCAAAATTCAAATAAGAAACAAAAAATATGGGTGTCAGTTCCATGCGGTACACACCTCTTATTCTAGAGGGGTGATGGTGCTAATTGAGAAAGGGTTGGTGTTTACCTGCAGACAGTGCAATATTGATGCCGGGGGCCGGTATGTCTTCCTGCATTGCACAATAGGGAACCAGGAATATATACTAGCAAATATATATAACCCTCCGCCTTTTAAACTAGAAGTTTTATATAATTTATTGGAGTTCATAGTTGACAAACCAAACATCCCGATCATTGCGGTTGGGGATTTTAATGTGGTAATAAATAAAGAAATGGATAGATTCCCCCCAGGAAGACAGGGACAGGGCTTGCAAGGAAGTCCAATGGACCAATTTCTTAAAGAGGCCAGGTTGATGGATCTTTGGAGAATGAGTAACCCAGGGGTGCAACAGTTTTCGTGCTACTCTGGTACTCACTTCTCACTCTCAAGAATAGACCTTATATTGGGTAATGATTTGGCTGCTCAAATAGTAGGAGACATAACTTACCAACCCAGGGGGGTCTCTGACCATTCATTGGTGACAGCTGTGATGTCCACGGGGGTTTAATAAGAGCCATGGCATATGGAAGCTGAACCCAATATGGCTTGAGACACTTGAGGACCCAAATGAAATTATAACTAGGCTGAAGGAGTTTATGGTTTTTAATGAGGCCTCTACAACAAGTGGGGTAGTATGGGATGCACTGAAAGCTTATTTGAGGGGACTATTGATCCAGCAGGTTTCTAGAATAAAAAAAGCATCTTTGGCTGGGGAAGCGAAGGCCAGGGAGGAGCTAAGAATAGCAGAAAGGGAGTTAGTAAAAGAACCATCTCAGGAAAATCAGAAAGAATGGGAGAATAAACAGTTAACATATAAAGAGGTAATGATTAAGAAATCCGAAAATAAAAGGTTATTTCAAAAACAAATAGTATTTGGAGAGGGGGAAAAAGTGGGGAAGATGTTGGCCCATATTGTTAGATCTGATTCCCCCCCCTCTATGATCCCCGCTATTAGATCGAGGGATGGTGAGATTACATCACAATTAGATAAAATTAGCGAAACGTTTAAGAACTATTATGAGGAATGATATAAATCCCGGGGGACAGTGGAGGGGGCGGAAAGGGATAACTTCTTTAAGAACTTAGAGTTGCCCTCCCTCTCAGGAGTGGAGTCTGAGGCATTAGAAGCCCCGATTACATTAGAGGATATTAAAACAGCGGTAAAAGAACTGGCCAACCAGAAAACCCCGGGACCTGATGGTCTCCCTGCAGAGACCTATAAAAACTATGAGGAGATATTAATACCAGAGCTTCTCAGGGTGTTTGAAGGGGCATATCAGGACGGGAAATTACCTGAATCAATGACTGAGGCCACAATCATAATGCTACCTAAGGAAGGGAAGGATCCTCTGGAACCTGGTTCCTACAGACCCATCTCTTTGCTATGCTCGGATGCAAAAATCCTGGCGAAGATTCTTGCTACTAGGTTGCAAAGAATAATTCATAAGCTGGTTCATCTGGACCAAACAGGTTTTATTCCTCAAAGATCAACAAGTGAGAACATAAGGAGGCTCTTTTTGAACTTACAAATCCCAATAGAAAATCCGGATTCCAGAGGCGTTTTGATGTTAGATGTGGTGAAGGCATTTGACAGCCTGGAATGGGGATTTATGTGGCATGTACTGAAGGTCCTAGGCTTTGGCCCCTCGTTCATCAAATGGGTGAAAATCTTATACAATAACCCAAGGGCAAGGATCAGAGTTAATAATGTGCTCTCTAGTGAAATTTGTCTTGAGAGAGGTACGAGACAGGGGTGCCCTTTGTCACCTCTGATCTTTGCCTTGGCAATGGAACCAGTGGCCGCCACAGTGAGGCAAAATAAATGTATGGTGGGCTTCCGGAGAGGGCCTAGAGAGGAGAGGATCGCATTATATGCGGACGATGTCCTTGTTTTCCTGGGAGATACGGATGGATCACTTAGACAGGTGATGGATGTATTCTCAGTTTTTGGGAGGATCTCAGGTCTCTCCATAAACTGGGAGAAATCTGTTATACTGCCAGTAGATCCTATCAAGAAGGGCACCTTCTTAGATGAAACTCTTTTAAAGATAGTGGAGAAAACAAAATATTTAGGTATTTACATAACAAAAGACCCGAATGACTTCCTAAGCGATAATCTAGTCCCCCTGGTGCTGAAATTCAAAAAAAAGATTGATATATGGAGGGGACTCCCTTTATCAGTCGCCGGAAGGTGCAATTTAGTAAAAATGCTGTGGTTGCCCCAGCTATTATATATACGGCACAATGCGCCAGTATAGATCTATGGAAAATGGTTCAAAAAAATAGATATGCTGTTTAGAGGTCTTATATGGAAAGGGGGTCATTCTAGGATAAGCCTACAAACTTTACAATTAGCAACAGACGAGGGTGGCATGGCAGTCCCACATCCACGGTCCTATTTTCTGGCGGCTCAGTTGCAGCATCTGAAGTTGGGGTGTGGCCCCTCTGGCAGTAATAATGTGGGAATAGTAAATGCAGGAGCACCTCATAAGCAGATTTTGGAGGTACTTGAGGCGGACTCGTTCGCCTACAGGGCCCCTACGGTGAAATTAATGAGAAAAACTTGGAACTTCATTAAAGGTCCGAGGGGTATGGAGGGGGTAGTGAGGTGTACCCCTCTTTGGGATAGCAGGAACCTACAAGAGCTGACACAAATAGGGAAAATTAAGGCATGGAAAATGAAAGGGATTGTTAAATTGGCTCAATTATATAATGGAAATACTTTAAAAACATTTGCCTCTTTAAAGGAGGAATATGGTGTCCCGAGTCAGTCATATTTCAATTACCTACAAATCAGACATGCACTGCAGGCCCAATTTGGGGAACAAGGCCCGAACTGGTGTTCTTCTTCCATTCCTCAAAGAATAGAGAGCACTGAGGGATCAAGAGGCCTTATAGCAGAATTCTATCAATATATTTGTAAAAACAGCAGGGAGGGGCCGGAAAAACTTAAATGTAGAAGGGGCTGGGAAAGGGACCTGGGTAGAATACCAGATAACCAATGGAAAGCTATACTGGAGGGGGGTTACCAGGTCTCGGTCTCACCTGCTCAGAAACTCTCACATTTAATGCTTCTACATAGGGCGTATTACACCCCAAAAAGACTATTTAAATTTGGGAGAAGGGCAGATGCTAACTGCCCCAGGTGTCAGAACACAGGGGACTTGTTGCATATGCTATGGAAATGCCCCAAACTATTTTGCTATTGGTCGGAAGTTATAGAGACTATAAATAAGATCTTTAATCTAAACCTTAAAGCAGATCCAATGCTGTGTATTCTGGGGGGATGGGGGGAATCTAGGTAGTGGGAGGAGCAAAATTAAGGCAGTGAGGAGATGCCTCTTTCAGGCAAGGAAGGTAATAGCAAAAAGATGGCAGGCTGAGAAACCCCCGTCAGTAGATGATTGGTTCAGGACAGTGGTTGAAACTATAGGGAATGAAAAAGTAGTATACGTGAGGGGGGTAATATAAAGGAGTTTAAAAAAATCTGGAACCCATGGTTAATGAAACTGGATCACCCCACCTAGTAAAAGATATAAGAAGGGGAAATAGATCTGTGAAGACCCCAAGATAAGAGTTAAAATGTGCATTTAATTAATATGTTAAAGAAAGGACTTGGCTCCCGGCTTAGGTACTAGGGTAAAGTGGGAGGGTGTGGAGGGGGGGGGATAAAATGGGAGAAAATTTGAAACGAACCCACCACGGGGTGTATATACATGTCTCACAATGTTTTATGATGTCTATTCTTTATTTTCACATATTTCTCTTTTTTGCTGGATTTTTATACAGTTTGTAATAAGATGTATTTTATATGGATATGAATAAAGATTATTTAAAGTGAAAAAAAAAAAATAAGTACAGGTAACTCACATTGCTCAGGTGCCTCCAGCACACCAGGTTATGACAAGCATTAAAATCCATGTTTTGAACACATCGCTCTCTCCACACAAGCCTTGCAAACCATGATCTGACCCACAGCTCCACGCTGGATGCAGATGTCGCTACTGTCCTGGCCCCTCCCCTATGCGTGTTGACACAGGGTCACGTGTCTTTCTCGGGGATAATCTGAGGAAAATCTGATTATCCCCTGAGGAAGACACGTGACCCTGTGTCAAAACGCGTAGGGGAGTGGCCAGAACAATGACAACATCTGCATCCAGCGTGGAGCTGTGAGTCGGATCGTTATCTGTGAGGCTTGTGTGGGGGGGACGATGTGTACAAAACATGGATTTTAATGCCTGTCATAGGCTGGTGCGCTGGAAGCACCTGAGCAATGTGAGTAACCTGTACTTATTTAATAAATTGAAGTTTTATAGAGGATAAAAGCACTATTAGTTGATTTTCTTTATATATGCACTTTGGATACTATGAATCACCATGAGCCCTATCTGAGAGGACAACAGCAAGGAATTTCAAAGCTTGGGGAGGCTACAGTCAGGTCCATAAATATTGGGACATTGACACAATTCTAATCTTTTTGGCTCTATACACCACCACAATGGATTTGAAATGAAACGAACAAGATGTGCTTTAACTGCAGACTTTCAGCTTTAATTTGAGGGTATTTACATCCAAATCAGGTGAAAGGTGTAGGAATTGCAACAGTTTGTATATATGCCTCCCACCAAAAGTAATGGGACAATTGGCTGCTCAGCTGTTCTATTGCCAGGTGTTTGTTATTCCCTCATTATCCCATTTACAAGCAGCAGATAAAAGGTCCAGAGTTCATTTCAAGTGTGCTATTTGCATTTGGAATCTGTTGCTGTCAACTCTCAATATGAGATCCAAAGAGCTGTCACATCAGTGAAGCAAGCCATCATTAGGCTGAAAAAAACAAAACAAACCCATCAGAGAGATAGCAAAAACATTAGGCATGGCCAAATCAACTGTTTGGAACATCCTTAAAAAGAAAGAACGCACCAGTGAGCTCAGCAACACCAAAAGACCCGGAAGACCACGGAAAACAACTGTGGTGGATGACCAAAGAATTCTTTCCCTGGTGAAGAAAACACCCTTCACAACAGTTGGCCAGATCAAGAACACTCTCCAGGAGGTAGGTGTATGTGTGTCAAAGTCAACAATCAAGAGAAGACTTCACCAGAGTGAATACAGAGGGTTCACCACAAGATGTAAACCATTGGTGAGCCTCAAAAACAGGAAGGCCAGATTAGAGTTTGCCAAACAACATCTAAAAAAGCCTTCACAGTTCTGGAACAACATCCTATGGACAAATGAGACCAAGATCAACTTGTACCAGAGTGATGGGAAGAGAAGAGTATGGAGAAGGAAAGGAACTGCTCATGATCCAAAGCATACCACCTCATCAGTGAAGCATGGTGGTGGTAGTGTCATGGCGTGGGCATGTATGGTTGCCAATGGAACTGGTTCTCTTGTATATATTGATGATGTGACTGCTGACAAAAGCAGCAGGATGAATTCTGAAGTGTTTCGGGCAATATTATCTGCTCATATTCAGCAAAATGCTTCAGAACTCATTGGACGGCGCTTCACAGTGCAGATGGACAATAACCCGAAACATACTGCGAAAGCAACCAAAGACTTTTTTAAGGGAAAGAAGTGGAATGTTATGCAATGGCCAAGTCAATCACCTGATCTGAATCCGATTGAGCATGCATTTCACTTGATGAAGACAAAACTGAAGGGAAAATGCCCCAAGAACAAGCAGGAACTGAAGACAGTTGCAGTAGAGGCCTGGCAGAGCATCACCAGGCATGAACTCCAGCGTCTGGTGATGTCTATGCGTTCCAGACTTCAGGCTGTAATTGACTGTAAAGGATTTGCAACCAAGTATTAAAAAGTGAAAGTTTGATGGATGATTGTTAATCTGTCCCATTACTTTTGGTCCCTTAAATAGTGGGAAGCACATATACAAACAGTTGTAATTCCTACACCGTTCACCTGATTTGGATGTAAATACCCTCAAATTAAAGCTGAAAGTCTGCAGTTAAAGAACATCTTGTTTGTTTAATTTCAAATCCATTGTGGTGGTATATAGAGCCAAAAAGACTAGAATTGTGTTGATGTCTCAATATTTATGGACCTGACTGTAAAAGGCTTGTATTGATCTCACTTAATTGTAAAGATCACACTCTCTCAGGTGAGATTATTCCTGGAGGGTGGAGCTTTTGGGGGTGATCTGTTGAGTGATTTTTGAACACTAATGAGAAATGGAACACTCATCTGAGCTGTCTGAGCACTAGTTGGGATGCAGTCTGTGGGATATTGCAGCAGGATTGCATCTTCGTTTTTTCATCACTATTTCACTTTTATTTTTTATACAGTTCTTTGCATGGACTATCCATTGTTTGCATTAAATTATCCACTGATATTGAATTCATTTATGTATATTTTGATGTATTGAGCACTGTGATCCCTTATTTTTATAATTATTGTTATTATTATAATCGTTCCATTACTTCAGTTACTGCAGCGCAGTACTATTTAAATTTGAAATATACTTGGCACATTTATGAGAGTGTGAACAGTACCAGCAGCGTAGTCAGCCTACCTTTTGGTTATCATTTAGTAGCTCGCAGGATTTTCACAATATAATGAATGCAATTATGCTGGCTAAGAATATTTGTTAGTAAGAAAAATGCAAAGAAGCACAATGTAGTTAAGTACAGTCAAACCCTTGTTTACTCAATTGATACCTATGTGAACAGGCAGCAGAAAGGTAGGGGACTGACTTTTGACTATGTCAGACCACTCCTTAACACTAGCTTGACTGGCTCCTTTAAACAGAGTCCCAAATAGCCGAAAGGAACCCCTTAAGGTTCAATAACGATGGTCACATGCCAGATTGGGGGTGGGGGTGGACAAAAGGGTTAACGGTAGCTCCGTCTCAAAGATGATGAAGTCTTTAGGTCTTTAGCTAGCACTTAAAGAACTGTGGGTGAGGCAATTCTGAATACTAGAGCAGAGCAATTCAGCTGGTATAGTTTTATCCAGCACACTCAAACACAGTCCCTGCTTCCTGATCCAGGCCGGGGTCACAAGAGAGCGATCTAGGCCTAGACCAGCCTTTTTATAAGCTCTCCCAGTAGTCTGTTCTTCTCTCCCAGCTGGCTGGCAGTTGTAGTTCAAACCAGTCCTACTAGAACTAAAACCTCAGCATACCGGACTACACATCCCATGATGCTTTGCTCTGCTCAGTGCTATATCTTTAGGAAATAACAATATGGAAACTCCACAACAGCACTGCACATTGTCCTTTGAATTGCAGGCAACGATAGCTGGCTCCTGGCTACACACAGTTGCACTATTTATTGACTTGAAGGATGACTTGAAGGATGAGACACTCCATTAGCAAGTATACTCAGCAATAACCTTCCCCACACACACTTCAAGTTTGTTATTGTATGAACTAAAGGAGGAGGGAGGGGATGAAAAAGTGGGCCACTGCTGTTTTTCACCAACTTGTGTTGCAAATTGTCATGGCTGAATTCTGAACAACATGACCCAGTACACGTTACCATGACAGAGTCCTCTTTTAAAATTCTCCAGTTGTGACCTAGGGGTCTTCTGATACAAAAGGCCTTAATGGTATATTTGGTTCAAAAGTTGATCTGCTTTCTATCAAGCACTATTATTATTATTATTATACACAATTTATATAGCACCAACAGTTTACGTAGCGCTTTACAATGTAGAGGGGGGACAGCACAATTACAATTATTCTGTGTATTAGCAAGTAACGAAGCTGAGGATACTGTCTATTATAATCACAATTACAAAAAAGAACTGTTCCCTGGAAAGAGCATATTTCTAAGTTTCCCTGCAGCAAGATTGTATCCTTTTATCCACTTGAGTGTTTGTATCTAATTGCATACAGTAAAAGTGTATCTCTAGGAAAAAAGTATTTGTTTCTGGTTTTGGATGGAGTGGGGTAGGGCTATGCCATATGTTAGCTTTTTATTATTGTCTGTGTCCCCATTAGGGAGGTTTGCCCCTGTATTTGTGCTGGTGACCATTGCCACCACAAAAGAAAGTGAAGAGAAATTCAAAGTTTTATGGTTTTCCCCAGAACCAGAACTGTCAAAGATGGGAATTCCAATTTTTTGATTTACTAAAACTGGAGAGTGCAAAATCTGGTGCAGCTGTGCATGGTAGCCAATCAGCTTCTAACTTCAGCTTGTTCAGTTAAGCTTTGACAATATAACCTGGGAGCTGATTGTTTTCTATGCAGAGCTCCACCAGATTTTTCACCCTCCGGTTTTAGTAAAATCAACCCGATATGTCTATAAACCTAAAAGCCTGGACTTCCCATGATCGAGCCATTATTGTAACTATTCTTCAAATAAAAAAAAGGTATTGTACAGAAACACAACGCTATGCCATGCTCTGATTAGCAAATTCATAATGCGTGATAACATTGGAATGTGCCTCATCTCTCATAGGAGCTTAGTTTTATTTTATTTTTAATTAATAAATAACATTTAATTATATAACTTTGAAACCTGGCAATTTTTGCATGTTTTTTCCAAAGTATAACTTGTAGAATGGGTCATGTGGATATGGAATGCAAACACATACTATTGCTGTTTAGTCACTATGTGTGAATACAATTTGAGCATTTCTCTTTGCATTAATAATGCCAGTAATTTCCCTCTAAATATATATGATTATGCTATGCTTGTGGGCACACTGACAGCATATTAATAGCAAAGTAATAATAATTCTGGAATATTGCTTCAGGCTATAGCATTGTAATATCACGTTGAAGGAAAAAGTTTGCAACAGTTTTAACTGAAGCCCAGACAGACATCTCTGTGGAAAATATTGAAATGATCCCATAATTCCCATGGTGGATACTGAGATATTACACGGTGGACGGGCATATAAAGGGTTTCTATTTTTTTTCTGGCCACAGTTTCTAAGAGTGAATACAGATGTCTTTTCTGCTTTTTTTGCAGCCTCATTTACATGGTAGCTGGGATTTGAAAATTACACCATTAGACTTCAGCTTAGCTAATCAGACTGCTTGTTTATTTTTGTTTCAATCCCGTACTTGCTGTTATTTTTTATAACGAGCTGTCTCTTGGAGACCACCAACGGCTTCCTCTCGTTGCAGCCCACGTCCTTGGAGAAAGACTTTTTGAGTGTGTTGCCATTCTTATTTACAGTTATGAGCAAGATACAGGCTTTGTGCTACCAAAAATGGTAGTATGTAGAGGATGATAATCAATCTTCTGAATGGCTAAAGAAGAACCTTTGATAGATCCATAAACACATGTGGAGACCTCAAAATACTTACACATGCAATCTAACAATACATTTTATTATAAGCAGCTACAGACATCATACATCAATAAAACTATCCATCTCTCGATATCTTTCTCTATAATTGCTCCATAACTCACCAATTATTATTCTACAATGTCTATTTATGAAGATAAAGAAAGCCTAATTCTATTAGTTACAAACCTAATATTCTAAGACAGAAAAGAGGAAATTATGTAGTTACATTCCATATGCTTAGACAGGCTCTTTGAATACCCTTTTAGACAGCACAGCAAGGTGAATGACACCACTTTTCCTGTTACAGTTATACAGCCTAGAAGGGATATATTGGCATCATCTCCACATCCCTAGCTTGGTGACTGGACAGTGGAAGAGCAGCACTCAACTAATAAGCTAACCTCCTGCTCACTCTGCTGTCTCTTCCTATCAGCATGTTACTTGCTAGGGCATTTACATGGAGCTTACCTGATAAGCTCCCAGTCCTGCCACTCCCCCTGTTTTAGTGCTGCTATAAAAGGGACTGCAAGAGGCTGATTCTGTGGGATGTACAGGTCCTTATCTTAGTTGTATTCAAACAATACACAGAAAGATTTAATGATGAATACATAGCTACGCTAATTTGTCTTTATATTTGCCTGAAGTTTAGCTTTAAACAAAGGTAGACCATAAATGATTATTATCAGGGCTTTTCTTCAGTGGGAATGCAGTTCCGGCACCTCTAGCACAGAATGTATGCAATGGCAAGGGGTGCTGGGATGTGATGGAGGGTCTACTGAAGCAGGCTGCTGTGGTATCTATTGTTTGCGAGGCAATCTATTGTTGCTGGAAGGGATCGACTGTTTAGGGAGGGGTGGATCTATTGTTGCTGGCTGCTGGAGAGTCTATTGATGCTGACTGCTGGGGAATTTGTTATTGCTGCTGGGGGTCTATAGTTGCTTGGGGTGTCTATTGCTGCTGGCTGCGGATGATCTATTTTATTGCTTTTCTTGTTATCATTACCAAATTCTATACAAATTACTTAGAACTACAAAATTATACTTGGCTCTATATTCTTTAAAAGGGGCCATACTGGGAGCTGGTTAGGGGGTGGAACCAAGGGTCAGTGCTCGGAGGTGGGTGGGGGGCAGAGACATGAAGTGACTTAGAAGGGGGGAGTTCCTGCACCTATTCTCTGAGAAAAATAAGCACTGATTATTATTCATTATCAATAATTATTATAATTTTAGTATTCACTATCTCTTGCTTTGAGGGAATCTTACTCAGATGTACTTAACACAAATAGAGCTTTCATTTGGTGGTATTTAATCATCACTGGGTTTTTTTTTATTGTTTGTTAAATAAACAAAAAAAGACTAAAAAAACAAAAAAAACTAAACAAAACTAATTTTTCTTCATTTCTGTTATAAAATTTTGCAAATAAATAATTGTTCCTCATAAATTTAGCCAAAAATTTATTCTGCTACATGTCTTTGGTGAAAATAATCCCAAATCAGTGTATATTATTTAGCCTGTGTGAAAGTTATAGAATCCACAAACTATGGTACATCTGAAAATTGATTAGTCCTGATGTACTGATGCCGTTCAATAATTAAGTTGCACTGAGCTCCTAAATCATTGATACATAGCTATAGTGAAAAAAAAACGGAAACTGAATATCATAGATAAAGTCCATCAGCTGTCAGATGAAAAATTGAAACATTGAAACTAAAAAATGATGCACCCAAAGAATGTAATAGGAGAAAGATGACTTCCACCGCAAAACACACTTCGGCTTACCGACTTCCAATGATTTCCTATCACGGGAGATCACAAGCGCTTTCGGCTTAATACCCAACCCGGGCCTTTGGTAAACACAGCAATGGTCACAGCGTCTTCCTGTATTACACCACTCAAAAGGACCATTGGTTGCTAGAAGTTACTGCACACTGATTCCTGTAACTCATTCACAGTGTCCCCCTCTGTATGTTTCTGCTCTGGTCCAGCCGCTGCTTTATAAATTCACCCCCTTCCGCTGCTGACAGAAGGGAGACCCTTGATGACAACAGAAACATTTTGGATTGCTCATCACTTTTTGTCCCAGTGACAATGGTCACAATGGGCACTATGGACAAAGAGAGGTTCAGTTTCCCCAGCAGGGACTCAGACAGCAATAAAAGCCTGACAAAGGTTTTATCACGTTCCCCATCTAAAATTTAAAAAACAGTGTTAACTTTAGATATGTTGTAAGCAAATATGAATTTATTCTCCATGTTTCTCTCCTTTTTTTTTACACTGGAAAGCCTCCCATACAGTTCCCAGCCTTCCTTTCTCATGGAGACAACTGCTTTTCTATGCCAAACCTCAACTTTCAGTAGTTACCGTATTTATCGGCGTATAACACAGGCCTGCGTATAACACGCACCCCAAGTTTAGGAGGGAATTTTAAGGAAAAAAACTTTTAGGAGTAAAGTTTAAGGAAGAAAAACTTACATTAAAATGCCCATCAATGCAGCGTTATCGGTGTCCATCTGCAGCCTTGTCAGTGTCAGTGCAGCCTTGCTCAAGTGTCTATTGCAGCCTTGTCAGTGCAGCTTTGCCCCAGTGCAGAATTGTCAGTGCAGCCTTGTCAGTGCAGCTTTGCCCCAGTGCAGAATTGTCAGTGCAGCCTTGCCCCAGTGTCCATTGCAGCCCTGTCAGCTTTGTCCCAGTGCAGCCATGTCAGTGCAGCCATGTCAGTGCAGCCTTGCCCCAGTGCAGCCTTGCCCCAGTGCAGCCTTGCCCCAGTGCAGCTTTGCCCCAGTGCAGCCTTGTGTGATCGCCGCCGACACACACAGCCGTCTGTAAATTCAAATATAGCGCCGAGACTGCAGGGACTCGGCGGGGGCGAGATACTCATACCCGAGAGACCTCGGTTTTTCTCGGCACCGCTTACAGTCCCGCCCAGTCCCGCCCTATGATGGACATCACACAGGTCCAATGGCGGGACTGGGCGGGACTGTAAGCGGCGCTGAGAAAACCCGAGGACTCTCGGGTATGTGTATCTCAGCTCCCCCGAGTCCCTGCAGTCTCGGCGTCATATTTGAATTTACACACGACTGTGTATGTCGGCGGCGATCTCGGCAATAGCCGCGATCCGATCACACAAAATTGGCGGGGATCGGCCTATAGCACGCACCCAGTGTGTGTTATATGCCGATAAATACGGTACTATCTATCTATCTATCTATCTATCTATCTATCTATCTATCTATCTATCTATCTATCTATCTATCTATCTATCTATCCATTAGGCTGCATTCACGCACAAAAATGTGTTGCACTTGCGGTTTCCTAATGGCACCCTATAAGCGAATAGCAGCTGCACATTTTATCACATGTTTTCCATGCGACAAAACAGGTGAAAAATTAGCAAAAATATGCAAATGTGCTTGGCTCAGTGCCGAAAAATGATACCTGAGCTCTTTCGGCTGACGTGCAACAAACATGCCAAAAATGAGCTAAAACATGCATTGCTCAGGTGTGAATGCAACCTTAAAGTAGAACTATAGGTTATGGTCCCCGTAAGGTTTATTTTTGCCATCTGCGTCCCATTGCAGAGATTTTCCTTCACTTTCTTTCCCATAGCCAAAACAGGAAGTGAGAGGAAATCCCTGCAAACTAAGGGAATCGTTTGCCCCCCTCCCAAGGTCACCAGATTTATTGTCCCTATGGGAAGATTTCCCCTCTATTACCTTTCTTGGGACAACCCAAAATTTAGGATTCTCTTTAACTTTCACTTTCAATGGTCAACAGGACAAATAGAGATTGTGAATCTCGCTAACGGGTACACAGACAGCAATAAAAACTGACAGGTGTTCTAATCCCTCTCCACCCTATCGAAAAAAAAAAAAATAATGTGCCTTTAGTTATACTTTAAGGCTGATAGCTCATACAACTGAAGAGGGAGAGGTTGCCATCCTCTGACGTAATTTAAGTATTCTGTAATTTAAGTGTAGCACAGTAATTATTAGCATGTATATTGTCTGATTGCCGCTCACTCACCCTTCTCTGCCCACCTGACCTATCCTATTAATGACATGGAGGCCTTTGTGAAAATCCCCCCACATGTGCCACACCTACCTCATTAGTGATTACATTGTGCTGGATATTCTATTACACATAGTTTTCCAACATTTATTAAAAGAAAATCAGAAACCATGATATGTGGAGAGAGGTTAAACTGATGTCAGAAACACCAAATAATAATGATCTAAAGCCTTTTTTCATGGTAAATCATTCTAGATGTGCATCATGCAGATGTAATTAAAGGGTTAGGACACCCATAACTCGTATTTCAGCTATGGGTGTATACTGCCGAGTTAAATCCCCCACAAGCATCTTGTATTTCTCTGCAACTCCAGCAGTAATACTTCTATGGCCTTTTGAGGGGGTCACACTTGCTTGTTGGAATTTTTTTCTTTTCTTTCACTTTGCAGGGAATGCAGAAGGCAGTGAAAGTCATTGGGTCTCATTTATTGATATGTTTGAAACAGGTGCCTCTATTGCCCCTTGTTGACTAGAGTCCTTCATTTAGATTAGAGCTTAGGTTTCAGTGTGATTGATATCTGCAGTAAAATACAGATGGCCTCATTTTTGACATTTTAATACTTGATTTGATTGTAGCTGTATTAGTGCAATTGTGACAGAGAAAATTGAGTACTGTCCGTGATACTTTTTTTATTTGCACTGACATACAGTTTTTCAGGACAAGCTTTTGGGGTATGTCCCCTTCTTCAAGGTCCAAGCAGTACTGCTTGGACCTTGAAGAAGGGGACATACCCCGAAAGCTTGTCTTGTCCTGAAAAATTGTATGTCAGTGTGAATAAAAAAAGTATCACGGACAGTACTCAATGTTCTCTGACATTTTAATAAATAGGGCAACTTGCCAGGGTGGAGTACACTTAGGAATTACGGTGTTTAAAATTGAAGATTGTACCCTTTTACCTCCACTGAAACCTTTTTATGGTGGACCATATCTTTGATAATGAAGGTTGGAAATTTTTAAGGTGAAATTGCTATTTGAGTCTATGAGGCTGATTTACTAAAGGATTTGAGAATGTTCAAGTAATAAAATGTTTGAAGATTCACTTCAATTACTATTCAGTTTAATTATGATTATCAATAATATGAAAAGATAATCCCTTTACATGTATTTATCTTTAACTGCACACAATTAAATAATTGGAGTGAATATTCACAAAATGTATCATGTGAACTTTCTTAAATCCTTTCGTAAATAAGCCTTTATGAATCGGGAAGATTTGGTTCAAATATAAATCCAGCTCATTCTACTCTAGTATTAACCCTGTTACAGACATACCCCACTTTTAAGTACACAATGGGGTTTACTTACTAAAACTGGAAAGTGCAAAATCAGGCTCACTTCTGCATAGAGACCAATGAGCTTCTAACCTCAGCTTGTTCAATTTATGCTTTGGTAATAAAACCTGGAAACTCATTGGTTTCTATGCAGAAGTGAGCCTGATTTTGCACTTTCCAGCTTTAGTAAATAAACCCCATTGAGTACTTAAAAGTGGGGTATGCCTGTATTTCCTAAAATGTATTATAATCCAATGGTACAATGAACTACTTCTGCCTACCACAGGTTGTCTCCACAGGTAACTCCCTTTTCAGAGAAAATGTAACAATGTATCACAATGCTTTCCTGATAGGGGTAGAAGCTTAAACCTAATTCCTGATTGTCAGGATGTCAGTGCTTTATCTCTTGTTTGTTTTGTATCTAATGCATGGCTGTTGGAATGACCTATGACCCCTGAGATACAGCCTATGTTAATGGTACCGAGCTGTCAGACTTGGCTTCATAAGACACAGCTGGCTGTCCTTGTTTAGTTAGTTCTTACCATGGATTTCCTATAGGATGTCAACAGCTGCATGCAGTATGTTTAAAGGAAACCTCAATTATTGTGAACCAGCCACTTGGCCTAATTAAAGTAACAGGTTCCTACCCTCTCTGCTATTAATACGTACCTTCCACGCGTTACACCACCATCTTGGTCACCCATTACAACCCTACGTTGAACACCGATGGTAAGTTTAATTTTGGTTGGTGCTTACAGCTACCCCAAGTGGCAGTGCTTTGGTCGGGTGATTGGTTATTCAGGTGTCATGTACTGCATAATAAATGATAGGGAAGAAGATATACATGGAAGTGCCTGCTATTGCCAAGGGCTTCAGTTGGTTGGAAGCAAGGAAACGCGGGGCATGTAGAGTAGCAATGAGGGTGGTTATAATAGAACCCGTTACTTTGGCTAAGTTTGCTTTATGGGGCAATTGTAAGCTGCCATTACTACCTTTCTAGTTGTATAATGTTACTGACATGCGCTAATTAAAGAAATGAAATTAAGGAAAGCGAGACTTTCAGCTTTTGGTGGTGGTGTTGATGCACAGAATCGCAGCTCAAGGTGGTGGATGGTGGAGATACTCACCAGGAACATCAATATATGTCACTTGTGGACTTTTGATTTTTCATTTCAATTTAATTTCATTAATTAGCACAACTCAGTAAAGTTATACAAACATTGGGTCTGTGCTGATATTTCACAGAGGAGTTGCTGCTTGAACTATTTCTGTTTACTGTTTATGTTTTACACAATTTAGCACAGTTATTTCACCTTTATTATTTGTGCCACCTTTCTAGTTGCCTAGGTGTGTTTGGCTCCAATAATTCAATAATATTACACATCTGGTACAAGTATGCAGCAAATAGGTTTGCGTGTTATCAGCACTGCTGAGATATATATTTCTTTTAGATCAGCATCTCAAAAAGTACTGAAGAAAAGTAGCATTTTTAGAAAGCAAGGTCACAGCAGCCAGCCAAGTTCTTGTTTACATTTTGCACTATGCCACTTGAAGCATGAAAGTGAAAATCTGAGTGGTTGCTATGGGTTCTTTCTTGAGACACAGATATACGAGGCCCAGTGTAAACTATTAAGGTTGTAAAACTGTAGAAAAAATGCAAGAACTCCTCTAGATGAGTGTCTGTAGAAGCTGCTAACATAGTTCCAAACAGAGAACAACTGGAATGCGCTACACCACAATCACACAGATGCTATACAGTCTGTTCCCATTGCTTTCCAGTTGGAATGTGGAATGCAACTTCTGCAAAAGCTCTCATTTGAAAATTCAATTTCAGCTCTTAGATTCAGGACAAGTACTTACCCATTTGGTCAGGTTCACTTGACTGTACATGGTTTGAAAAAATTCACTCTGGGCAAACATTGTCTGTGGATATTTTATCTGCTTTTATTTTCTTAGAGGGAAAGGATAGAAAGCATATACTTTTCTATTTTTTTACAGCCAGCAGGTGGTGAGTTTTATGCAAACTCTCTGCTCTGAGAAGGCTCTTTCTTATAGCTATTGTACCGAAAATAGATCTCAGCAATGCATTGGAGGGATCCATCCCCTCCTTCTCTTAGGTACGTTGGGAATGTCATAATTAGGCAATTATTTGATTTTAAACTCCCCAGTTTTTTAAGCACTTTCAGCATCTGATTTAATTAATTACAGAGTACGCAGCTTCTTTATCTTTTAACCCTTGCCCAGTTCCTGTTCAAACTAGCGCCATTAAACCATTTCAGGGTGGTTCCTCTCTCTCAGCATCCTATGGAGCCACCCTTGCATGCAGGGACTAGAGTCGTGTCCCTGCACTCTGTACATCAATAGAAACATACATCCTGATAGCCTAGGATAGCAAGACACTTCTCCGGTCCTCCCTCCTCCTCTCCCTCCCTTCTCCATGCAAACATACTGGCTGGAGACTGGAAGTTTAGGGAAGCAGGACTGAGAGATTAGGAGTCAGCAACATTGAAAGTTTTAAACTGCAAGTGCTGGGGTAAGAATTTTAAGAAATAGTTTACTATTGAATGTTTATTTTATTGTGCTCAATGTGTTAAGTTAAAAAAAAGCTGATGATAATGTTAATGCTACTTTAAGCTGGATTCCAACCAGATTTTTTCCATTCAGCTTGTGGGCTGAATGGGAAGAATCTAACAGATTCCTTCATATCATGCTATACATTGCATCACAAATCTCCCACTGTGGCTAATGTATTCTGATGGTGCCAGTCATCAGGTTACCTGACCAGTGGCGGCCCCTGATTGGTTGCAGCAGCTGTTTGGCCAACAATATTTCAACTATCCCCTTAAATTTTTAAATTAAAGGGTGTCAGGAGGAGGGAGGGTGGTCACAAGCATCCCTGTCCCATTGTGTAAGTCAGCTGCTTGATGGAGAATTTGAAACCCATTGACCCTGGAATGGCTGCTAACTTCTGGGTTCAGAAATACTTGTTTTTTTCGAACTGAACCCAAGCTCATCACTAGTCAGGACTGATGATCAGATGTTCTCTATTGCAGTCCAGGGATGGATTTAAAACTGTGTGCTAAGTCACTATATACATACAACTTAAAAACTCAGCGGCTAGCAGATGACATTGAGCACAATGGATACTTGGACCCAGATTGCTGTCTTCTTCTCTTGGCCAATGAGGCTGGACCAATCCAGGCCCTTTATAATTCAGTCAAATGAGGCACAACAGCATTCATGAGAGCACAATTTCCCACAACATCATGCCATGTTACCATGAATTTGTGACGGGGCTCTGCATCCTTCCTTCTAAGTATGTGCTCCATCTGTGGAGCCAAACAGACCAACTTCAGCCATTGAAAAAACACATCTTAGCAAACATAACAAATAAGAAATGAGGGTGACCCAGGGTTTAGAAATTCAAATGGGACATTTCTTAACAAAAGGGTTTATTAGCAGAATTAAAACAAATTGTAGTAAATGGGACTTTTATAAACACTTTCTGAACATTAATCAAAAATTCACAGCTAAAACTAAATAGCCTCACTGTCAATTTGGTATTTGCTATTAGAGTATTATGGCTAATATAGTATTCATAGTCAATTTTTGAATGGTCTCTTTAAAAAGATATGCTTACATAAATGGGGTTATTAAAATAAATAATTTCTTTTGAGTTATGCTGCATATTTGTTAATACATTCAGGAAGGAGATTAGGGTACAACTCAGGTCCTTCCAGCCAATTACCTGACACTAAACTTTGACCTGGACTATCTTAGACATTCATTAGCATGATGAAGTGCAGGACCGGGATTCTTTACTGCTTACTATTGGCATACTCTTCCTGCTATAACAGGTTAGCTTGGCAAGTGCCGTGTAGGTTATAAGATTTATTAACCTGTGGGTGATCTGGAAAAACGTACTCAATATTTTGCAGGAATTTGTGGTAACATTCGAAGACGAGCATGAAGGAAATCTCTCAAAGATATCTCCCAGCAGTTTTAAGATATTAGTAATTGTATTTGGTAATTCAGCTATTTTTCATCAGGGCTGCTTTAAAGTGAACCTGTGTTTTGCCTATGGAGGTAAAATATGTGGACCTAATACCAGGCTCTGCAGCAACACATATTATCATCAGTATGCGACTCACTGCCCTTGCTGAACAAAATATTACAGCGCACACATGCAAAAAAGACATTTACCTCCTGCAAGGATATTTAAAAAACCTAGACATTTTCAAAAAATATGGGGATTTGGTCACACCATATTGCTATATGGTGCTTAAGCCTCTGTAATATTTTTTTCTGTTTTATGGTCTTATGGCTGCACCATCTTGAATGCATCTTTTAGGGTGTGCCCCCAAATATCTTGTTTGTCTATTGTATAGATTCTGACCAAATCCTTTTGGGCAGGAGCAACCCACTCCCTCATCATTGCCTCTCATTAGTGTCCACCTGTGTCATAGGAGGAGTCCTTAAGTTCTGCCATATAGAGGAGTGTATTTCTCCCATGGTTCAGAGAAGCAGGATTTTCCATTCTATGGATAGCAAAGGACCCACTAACTATGGGATACTTTGTTGCAGTAAGTGGGTTTGTGCACCATATAGCAATATGGTGTGACCAAATTCCCATATTTTTTTTAAATGTTTAGGTGTTTTAAATAGCCTTGCAGGAGGTAAATGCCTTTTTTGCATGTGTATGCTGTAATATTTTGTTCTGTTTTATGGTCTTATGGCTGCACCATCTTTAATGTATCTTTTAGGGTGAGCCCCCAAATATCTTGTTTGTCACTACCCTTGCTGTCACATGACAGAGCTAGTGCTTTGTAGTTTGACAATTGGGCAACAGCGCTGTCCCATGGAGCCAGGAAGAGACTCCTTAACCTCGTTTAAAGGAGAAGTTCACCTGCTGAGCATGTTACATGTTCCACCCGTTTTTAGGGTGGAACATGTAAAATGTTTTAGTATCTGCACCTTCTCCCCTGACCCCCCCCCCCTTTGACAATGGGCAGGAGTTCTTCTTTCTCTCACATTTTGAAAACAGCCCGGCTATGTGGAGCTCTGCCCACATGACCATGTCATTAATTCAGTTTCCTGTGAGTGAATAGATTACATGTATCATCAGCCATTGTGGCGGATGGCTTGGAGTTCTCAATGACGTATAAGGATGCTGGGGAGGGCTCTCGTAGATCATTGATATACAGGCATACCCCACTTTTAAGTACACAGTGGGGTTTATTTACTAAAACTGGAAAGTGCAAAATCAGGCTCACTTCTGCATAGAGACCAATGAGCTTCTAACCTCAGCTTGTTCAATTTATGCTTTGGTAATAAAACCTGGAAGCTCATTGGTTTCTATGCAGAAGTGAGCCTGATTTTGCACTTTCCAGCTTTAGTAAATAAACCCCATTGTGTACCTAAAAGTGGGGTATGCCTGTACCTGCTCTCAAGTAACTGCCTGCCCGTATTGGAAGTATGGGTAGACAGCTATCCTGAGAGTCTCAATATAAAATCCCACACCCGCACAAACTGAAATAACAAGTGAAAAAAATTGTATAGAAAATGTATATATAAAAAAAAAAAAAGGACATTAAACCATGTGAGTATTTTGAGAGCTGCTCGTTATATGACTAAAATTACACCTAAAGACACCACAATCAGAATAAATTATTAACCACGCTCTCACAGCCCCATAGCAATGAAACATACATATAAATCAAGTATATAATGGCCATGAAAAATAATACAATAGAAGTGCTCAGTGCAGATAAATCCAAAAGTGTAACATCTAGAAGTGAAAACGTGACACCAAAAAAAAAAAAAAAAACGTGATCTTCCTCTCCACCAAGTTTAGGTGTACAGCTCACTCACCAGAAATTCATGAGCCTTATTACAGGAAGTCAAAAAGCGCCTTATGTGTCCCCGACTGGCAGGTTCTCACACCAAGCTATTGAATCCGCCTCTCGATATCATCCAACATAGGATCCCGTACACGTGGATAAATGGACACCAGGATGCACTTTATTGCGCCTTTAACTGGTTCCTGACCATGTCACGCAGATATACTGTGGCACAATGGCTCTTCTGGGCGAAATCCCGTACGGGTACGTCCTACCCTTTCTCGGGCACCAGAGGGCGTGTGCGTGCCGCCGGAGGTGACGGCTGCATGGTGATCGCGTGCACGAGTGCCAGCACAGGGAAAGGTTCTGGTGGAGTAGAGACGGGGTTAGGACTGCTCGTCTGTTTCACTAGCTGAGAACCCTGCCACATCTGGGTGCCTTGTTGCCAGATCACATTCCAGCCACCTCCTCTGTCAGATGCTGCTGGCATTATAAGCTGTGCTGCCGTGCCAGTTTAGCTGTGGCACGGTGACTCTGTTACCACCTTGATTGCTGCTTATTAATTGGCTCACAGCTATGCAGGTAAAACACAGATCTCATATGAAGTAGATATCAGCTTTACCAATTTAACACAACAGAAAAATGCTTCATTTGTAGAGCAACCCACATAGGAGCCACTAAGTATATTGCTAAGTAGATTGCCTGGATCCTTTTCCCAGTAGTTTCCTCGCAGTAAGACGCACAGTTCCAATCATTCTTCAGGCTCATTAACTAGTCTCGAGGTATATGTTTTATAAAACTTTACTTGAGAACTGGGATAGGTAGTGGGTAATGGTAGGATACTCCAGTAACCCTTAGTAATGGGGACACTGAGCTTTCTCTTGTAGAACTATGAGTCAAGTGCTTGCAGAAGTAAAGTGGACTGGGCTTTCTAGTAGCATCGTGAGGAGATTTATCTTCTTCTTTGGGCAGTTCAAGTCCTTTCACTAAGAATTAAATAGAATAAGCTTTTCAGGACACAGGACACAATGTCCCCTTTACCCCACTGACTCTAGCACAAGAAGGATGGCAACTGCATATAATCTCTAGGATCTCTCTTACCAGTCTGTACCCACAAATGTCCTTGGAAAATTAGTTGACTCCTTCCAATATCCTTGAGACACTTTTACCCTGTGATATCAGACCAGATTCTTAGACAACAGTCAACTGTCTTCTTCAGCAGCTTTCAGCAAAGCAGGCCTCCAGGTAGCCCACCTGAGGCCTCAACATCCTGCAGGCACATGGCAGAATGACCTAGGGGGCTAGCAGCCCCTGCCAGGCTGAAATCTTCTCCTCAGGGAAAAAGACCAGGCTACTCTCTGTCTCAGGATATTCACACAGACTCCTAGTCACCATCTAAGCACCTCTCCACAGGGACTGGCCAGGGCTGTATGAATATTCAGCTGCTGATTAGACTCCTCCTGCTCACTAACTTTCAGAAAAATTCTGAACCAGCCAGGGGGAATCAGTCAATACTGCAGTCACTAAACAACAAACAGACCGGAGCAATCAAACACAGCCACGCTGGTTTCAATGAGCCAAAACTAAATTTGCCTAACAACAGAATGCAGCCCCACTGGATACACTGAGCCAGAACTAAATTTACCTAACCTTAGTACCTATCTAGGAAGGTGCTACATTTATAAACATTTAGCTCTGTAATGCCCCGTACACACGGTCGGACTTTGTTCGGACATTCCGACAACAAAATCCATGGATTTTTTCTGACGGATGTTGGCTCAAACTTGTCTTGCATACACACGGTCACACAAAGCTGTCGGAAAATCCGATCGTTCTGAACGCGGTGACGTAAAACACGTACGTCGGGACTAGAAACGGGGCAGTAGCCAATAGCTTTCATCTCTTAATTTATTCTGAGCATGCGTGGCACTTTGTTCATCAGATTTGTGTACACACGATCGGAATTTCCGACAACGGATTTTGTTGTCGGAAAATTTTATCTCCTGCTCTCCAACTTTGTGTGTCGGAAAATCCGATGGAAAATGTCCGATGGAGCCCACACACGGTCGGAATTTCCGACAACACGCTCCGATCGGACATTTTCCATCGGAAAATCCGACCGTGTGTACGGGGCATAAGAGTTTACCAGAGACTTAAACTGGGGATTGCAGATAATGCATTATACTCATAATCCTTGGTACAGCAGTTGCCTGAATCCCCAGAATCCCAATACAAGAAATATACATGGAGACCACCTTCTTCTGCATTCAATATTCCATCCATCATTTAACACTTACTCTGGATATTTATAAAGCAGTGAATTTCACCAAACATTTTCTGCTGGCAAGTCTTCCAGGTACATGTGCTTTAATGATGGGGATGATTCACCATCAGTGAATTCTTGGTGAAAGTCAAATGTAATGCTTTATAATTATGCCCCTAAGGGTTCTCCTTGAATAATCAAATAAAAAGATGTTACACTTACAGAGCATTCCCTTACCTCCTCTTTTGGGGTCCCCTGTTTTCTGCTTCTCTCCTCTGAGTGCCCCCATAGCAGGCCATGTGGAAGGGGGTCACCCATGTGGAAGCTCCTGAGCCTGGCTGTGTGCATTCATAATGTAGACACACATAGCGAGGCTAAGGCATGCCCTTCTCTCCCTCCAGAATTTGGCTCCTATTGCTCTCAGTGTATCATGTAAAACCAGAAACAGAGAGCAGAGAGCAGCACTACATTGCTAATGCTGAATTAAAGCTCTGGTTCCATTGCAGATGCGGTTAAGGAGCACTCTGATAGACTTCTCTGGGGACTTCAGAGAAGCGCTGAAGTAAGATGAAAACAACAGAGGTTATCATTTTTGAAGTGTAGCCAAGAAAAGCAAACGCAGCAGTGTGAACAGGACTGTAGAGCAACCGTTTTATTTAGTGACAGGTGCTTTAGCCAGTTCCCGCCTGGCCTATAATAGATTGACAACCAGATGGGACGTTCTTCCTTTCGGGTGGATGACACTCGTCACGCAGTGCAGCGATTGGTGGGGAGCCGTGTCCCTCCCTCACCGATCAGGGTGAACAGTCAATGACATTGGGTCTTTACCATGTGATCAGCTGTATCCAATCACAGCTGATCCCATGTAAATAAATGCTGGTTATCGACATTTCCTTTCCTCAGCGTTGTCAGTGTGTGAGGAAAGGAAAGCCGATAAATGGCTTCCCTGTGACGGGACATTTACGTTGATAATCAGGGCAGCCCCATCAGTGCCAGTGTCCATTAGTGCAGCATATCAGTGCCACATATCAGTGCTCATCAGTGCAGCATATCAGTGCCCATCAGTGCCACGATATCAGTGCAGCTTCATCAGTTCCTCTTCATTGCTGCCCATCAGTGCCCAGTGGGCAAGTGGTTAAAAAACCCATGCCAGACGCCATGTTTTGAAGCAAGTATAAACAAACCTTTTAATACCTTAAAGTGGTTGTTAAGGCAGAAGTTTAAAAAAAAAAATCTTAATGCATTCTATGCATTAAGATAAAAAGCCTGTGTGTACCAGCCCCCCTAATGCTTACCTGAGGTACATCTAGATCCAGCGATGTTGCGCGAGAGACTTGGGCTCTCCCTGCTCATTGGCTGAGGCAGCAGCGTGGCGCCATTGGCTCCCACTGCTGTCAATTAAAGTCAGTGAGCCAATGAGGAGAGAAAGGGGATGGGGACCAGGCTGCGGCTCTGTGTCTGATTGGACACAGGGAGCTATGGCTCGGCTTGGGTGCCCCCATAGCAAGCTTGAGGAGCACCAAAGAGGGACATGAGAATCGGAGGTTCTGGGCTGCTCTGTGCAAAACCACTACACAGAGCAGGTAAGTATAACATGTTTGTTATTTTTAACAAAAAAAAAAAAAAAGACTTTAGTATCACTTCAAAGCTCACCTCTGGTCAAAGCCAGAGGGTCAAGTTGTCAGCCAGCAAATAGCATTTGCAGAATTAAATGTCAGCAGCTAGTATTCTACATAGCAGTAAACAGACCAGTCCTTGCCAGCATCCTAATCAACAGTCTTTCAGTGCAAATAAACATTTATTTACTAAAGTTAGCCTTTAAAATACACAAATCAGAAAAGGCCTTATGTATTTTGTGATTAATGCAGAAAAAAAATTATTTTTATTACACTAAATTTGCAGCAGCCCGACATTTTGTAACCTTACTGAACTATGTTCCAGCTCTCATGGAGACCTTGTAGCATCACCCTTACCTTTATTTATGATGGTGAAGTGATTTCCATGGCAACACATTATGTTGCTGCTAGATTATAAATTGCCAGCAATAGAATGTATTCAGGCTGGGCATGTTGTGTACCAGCTAAAGCCTTCTGGCAAATTTAGAACACGGTTTAATAAAAGCAAACCATCCTATTGCAGAAACGATCCAGTCTTTATTGTATGATAAATCTACAAGCTTACATAAGGTAATAAAGTACAATAACTCACAGTAACCATTCAGAATCTTTCACTGATAGGACACCCATACAGTTGCATATTATCATTGCTTCTTGCTCTGCTGTATTATGAAAATTCTCTGTCTTCTGTGACATGGGTTTCTATGTATACATTTGGAAACCCCCCCAAGATTTACACATTTTCCAATTGAATTCAAAGTTGTATGAATCCTGTGTGGAAAAAATTATAAATATACCCCTGGTGTTTTATATACTGCTTATATTTATTTTATATGAATAATTTGTGTTTTTTTTTGTTTCAGAAAACAGTTTATTTAAACAGTATGTTTATGGATCAGGCGTAATTACTTTCCAAAAAAGCCTGTTGTTTACAGAGCTTAACAGCTCAAGATCAAATTACATACAAAGCTAAATGAGTCAGAAGATCATCCCTCATCCCTCTCTCGTCTATCTTTGCTCTGTATGGCTTCCTTCAGATGTTCAACTACAGAGTGATAGCCTGAAAGCAAACAGTTACTGCTGTGCTCATATAGAACACGGTGTTCTATTCATGACACTGGTGTTCTGTGACAACGGTGTCATGAATGTACAGTAAATTAAACTAATGATAAAGATCAACTGAATTTGTAGTTAAAGAATCAGTTAACCTAGAATTCATTCATGTCTTTATGGACCTTGCTTTGTGCACTGGTGCTCAGTCATGTTGGAACAGGAAGGGACCATCCCCAAACTCTTCCCACCAATTTGGGAGCATGAAATTGTCCAAAATGTCTTGATATTTTGACGCCTTAAGAGTTCCCTTCACTGGAACTAAGGGGCCAAGCCCAACACCTGAAAAACAATCCCACACCATAATCCCCCCTCCACCAATGATTTGGACCAGTACACAAAGCAAGGTCCATAAAGACATGGATGAGCGAGTTTGGGGTGGAGGAACTTGACTAGCCCTGACTTCAACCCGATAGAACACCTTTGGGATGAATTGGAGCGGAAACTGCGAGCCAGGCCATCTCGTCCACATCAGTGCCTGACCTCACAAATGGTACAATGGTCACAATTCAGATAGACACACTTCTAAACCTTGTGGACAGCCTTCCCAGAAGTGGTGAAGCAATTATATCTGCAAAGGGTGGGCCAGCTCAATATTGAACCCTGTACAGACTAAAACTAGGATGCCATTAAAGTTCATGTGTGTGTAAAGGCGTGCATCTCAATACTTTTCGTAATATAGTGTCTGTGCTAAAAATATATATATATTTTTTAATGTCTGAAACTCTGTGTAAGAATACTACTCTATGAAAAGTCTTTCAGAGTAGCTGTTTACTACTGAATAATGAATAACAGATACACCTCCACTCCTAGCTTAGATGGCAAAATCTCCATTAGCAAAATCACAAAAGCTCCCCAAAAAGCATGCAAGCAGTGCTCAGGTTTCTTCTTAGCCGACCATCAGCCTTGTGTGTCCCGCAGTGAATACAGGCTTCCCTGCTGCCTCCTCTTTCCAACACGCATGAGAATGCTTTACAGCTGCTGGACGGCTCTACACTGCTCTCTACCACCATGCTGAGGATGGACACATGCCACAGATGAGGACTCCTGATTTTATCATGTCTTTTAACACTCAACAATCTTGTAAGTGCTTTTAACCCTTTGTGCACTTAATTAAATTTTGCATACTGCACTTAGAGGTGCCTTTCTTTTCCTTTTTTATATCTTCAGAGTTGCTTCTCCTCTAACCAAAGTGCTGCCAGAAGTGCCACCTCATCACTATCATCCCTCTGACCAGCTACCCACCTCAACCAGAGCGCTCCTCTCTGTTTTGCAAGCTAACTGCAATGGATGTACCCTTGTAAAAAAATATTTTCCTGTAAAATATTGATTAGTAATTATTATAGCACTTTTCTCCTAGGGGATGCTGAGCGCTTTATCTGCTTTTGAAGCAGCCATCTTGGGTCTTTGGAATGTGGGAGGAAACTGAAGTACCTGTAGGAAACCCATGCAAACACCGGGAGCACATGCAGATAGTGTTCTGACCGGACTCAAACTGAGAATCCCAGTGATGCAAGGCAGAAGTGCTAACCTCTGAGCCCCTGTGCTGCCTATGCTATACACATTGTAAAACATATATTAAGTGTATGTAAACATTGAAATTTCAAAGACATTAGAGTTTTCTTAACTGTATGTGACTAAGTTCAATGACTGATTGGTAATTGGAGGCAAATGAAAAGGTTAAACAGGGCTAAAGATGGTGAAGAACGCTAATCCCCCCTTGTGACATAAACAATAATGACATATACAGTAAGTGAAGTCGACTTCTTCCACTTGGTGCACTTGACCAGAAAACATTTTACCTTATTGATTAAATCTCTCTCCTGCATTGTTTGCTAGGCAGCAGATTCAATGTCTGCACCATTAATCGATTTAAAAGCAGAGGAAAAAAAAGATCAGGCTGAATGGAAATTCACCTGCGCATTAGGACCTTGTCAAAGTGATTCATCTTCTGACTTTTACCACAACAAAGTCACCGAAAACTTGTCATGCCTTTGATAGAAACTTAACATTGTATGTCCAGCCTCTTTAATGCGGTTTGTTTGTAGATCTTTGTGTTATATTTTTTTTAAACAAACAGATACATCCTGTTTTGTGTGTCTTTAAAGGATGCTCACACCTCTGTTTAATGTGTTTGTAGTGAGGCATGCTGGGTAAGAGCTGCGGCGGCTGCTCCTTTTGCTGCGCCGAGTTTCTAGGCTTTATTTTATTCTACAAAGTTTCCTGGCTCTGCTAAAAGGTTTTACACTCTGTTAGTAAATCATTTACTTTTTTTGTAGAGAAAATTTTCCAGATGTATCATGAAATCAGTCTTCATTGACTACTGGAGAATAAAAAATGTTGTTGGATGGAACTTTATTTCATTTAAAGCCATATGTCACGTTGTTTTTTACAGGAACTAGTCATGATTGCACTTATGGAAGAGTATGAATTATCAGGGCCAGTTCACTCCACAGAAACGCAGTCCAGATTCGTTTGGATGCATTTCTGCATGTGCCTTTTTGATGCGGTCCGGTGTGTTTTCAATGCATTCCAGTGCATTTATTCCCCTCTTGTTTTCTCTCCCAAAGTTTCCTGGAGTTTT
This sequence comes from Aquarana catesbeiana, assembly GCF_042186555.1. Classification (NCBI taxonomy): domain Eukaryota; kingdom Metazoa; phylum Chordata; class Amphibia; order Anura; family Ranidae; genus Aquarana; species Aquarana catesbeiana. The sequence continues at coordinate 134,302,883 of NC_133329.1, forward strand.
CTTTGGTGTAATGCATTCTGGTGTGTTCTGATGCATTTTTTATGCATATTGCCACGTTCCAATGCAGTTCCTTGCAGAAAAAATGCATCATGTTGACTGTACTTGAACACACTGCAATGGTGTGGATTTTTTTTTTTTTTTTTAGTTGGCAATGGTGTGAAATTTGCCATTGATATGCATGTAACCTACTGTCCCTGCATTTTTGATGAAAAAAACCCCACACTAGACTGCATGTGGTGTGAACCAGCCCTCAGTCTTAAAGTATATGCAAATCCATTCACCTAAAGTGATTGTAAAGTCTAATTTTTTTCCTTAAAAATAACAAACATACTTACCTGCCCTGTGCAGTTGGTTTTGCATAGGGCAGCCCAGATCCACCTCTTCTTGGGTCCCTCTTCGTCTCTCCTGGCCCCTCCCTTCTGATGAGTGCCCCCACAGCAAGGAGTTTGCTATGGGGGAACCTGAGCTAAGTCACAGCTCCCTGTGTCCATTAAGACACAGAGCCCTGGCTAGGCCCCGCCCCCTCTCTCCTCCTCCCCATTGGCTCACTGACTTTGATTGACAGCAGCGGGAGCAAATGGCGCTGAGCTGCTGTCTCGGCCAATGAGGAGGAGAGTCCCAGGCAGCCGAGTCTCTCTCGCTGGATAGAGATGAGGCTCAAGTAAGTATTAGGGGCGCTGCTGCACACAGAAGGCTTTTTATCTTAATGCATAGAATGCATTAAGGTAAAAAAAAACCTTCTGCCTTTACAACCACTTTAAACCTCATAGAAGCTAAAACATATTAACTGCTGCCTATTGTAAAATGAAGCCCAGGCAGGAGGCCTGTTATCCTGAGTGCACATCATATGACGTCCTCCCAGGATCACGTCTCATGTGCGCCCCATGGGCCACGCTCCGGCACGATCTGTCACCCGCTGTGTCCACCGGATGACAGATCAGTGTACTGATCCACTGCCGGTACCATGTGATCACTGTGACAAATCACAGCAGACAGTGTTGGGACTAGGTCATCCAGCGCACCAGGGCAAACATGCCAAGGTGCGCCCCCTACCCTGTTTTATGCATGACCAATCATCTTACCCACACCTGATCATTATACCTATGAATAGCATGCAAAGGTCAAGATTAGATAAATTACAAAGTGAAAAGGTCAGGAGCAAAAATAATATACAGAGTACAGCAGTCAGGAGCGGATAAAAGTACAGAGTGTAGGAGTATGGTTTATGTAATATACAATGTGCAGGAGTCAAGAGTGGGTAAACTACATAGTGCAGAGATAATGAGTATATAAACCCTAGTGCACTGCAGTATCCCCCATGAGGCATTTCAAGTATACAGTATACACAAACACATATATACATAAAGCCACCCATTTATGTTCCTGCATAACCCAAGTGTCTTCTCTGACATTATTGTACATAATAAAGGTTTTAATCACTGGAGAATAAAAAAAATCCACCTTGGAAGTAGGACCCCTGTACTGCATGGGTTAAATGCTCATTTACTCTAGGGGCAGAGGATTAAGGTATAACTACCTAACCGCTAGGTTCACCTTTAATTAAAAAAATAATATATGCACCTATAAAGTATTGCACTTATGATCAGCAGACCTCTTATGCAATGTCAGGCTCCTGCACACACTGCCTAAATCTCTGTGCTTATGCCTCTGTACAGGCTGTCATTGCAGAGCTGTAGGTGTGAATGAAATATTGATGTAGCTGTGTGGGTGGAGCCTTGCACAGTCATTCTGTTTTCAAAATGTGACAACAGGTGAGGGGGGAAGAACCTCTGCCCACTGTCACACTGGGGGGGGGGTGGCAATGAAGAGGAGAGGGGGACAACTAGTACTTGTTACACCCTGCATACAACTAGTACATGTAACATATTCTAAAATGTGAATTTGTCATTTAAGCTGGTATGCAGTTTTTTTTTTTTTTTTTTTTGCTCAAATTGCTGCAATTGGCTGCAAGTTGCTGATTGAACATGAACAAGGTTGTCAAGCAGTCCTGTTCAACAGAAGTGGATCCAATGATTGGCTTCTAACCGGGGGAGCTACACTCAGATTGAAATTCAGCCGCTCCTTGCTGAACTAGACAAATCTCTATCTTTGATTACCCAGCTTTACCTCATTCCTTGCTCCAGCGCTGGGACTTGTCCCCTTCAGCCTCTGTGTAAGTTACTGGCTGTGGTCACACTCCAGCCTCCTCATCATACCATACAGGGTTATTGTCCCTCTATGATATGTGATATGTGATGTCAATGCTTTGAGTGGAGGAAGAGAGCACTGGAGCTAGCTGGAACATGGAATAAGGTAAGTGAAAGGGACTATTTCTCCCCCTACCCCTCCAAACACATACACTGCAAGGGTGGACTTTTTTTTTTTACTTTCCTGGAGTTGGTGCTATTATGCAATCACATTCCTTGCTGTTTATACTTAGATTTTTTAATAGGTTAGGAATATACTGGGACTTCTGAGGTGATACATAGATGTATTCCACATACGCATTGGGGGTTATTTACTAAAGGCAAATCCACTTTGCACAAGTGCACTTGGAAGTTCAGTCGCTAAGGATCTGAGGGGGACATGCAAGGAAAATAAAAAATAGCATTTTTGCTTGCACATGATTTGATAATAAAATCAGCAGAGCTTCCCCTCATTTCAGAGCTTCCCCTCAGATCTACAGTGACTGCACTTCCAAGTGCATTTTCAAGTGCACTTGTAGTGCAAAGTGGATTTGCCTTTAGTAAATAATATATCTTATTTAAAAAGATGTGTATGTGGAATACATCTATGTATCACCGCAGAAGTCCCAATATATGCCTAACCTATTCAAGAAATGAACTCTCTCTCTCTTAGTAAACCTGCAATGCAAGGTGCAGGGCAGGTTTACAGACAGCATAGTACAGGGTGGAAGGCAGAGAAAGTCGTGACTCACAGAGAGGCGATACAGTCTGCCACCTGTCCTCTCAGATCTTCACTCTGCAGTGTGCAGGGCAGGAAGCAGGGATGAGGGCTCCTGTGTAATCGTCTCTTCTAGCTCCGCCCATCTGTACTAGAGCACTTAGGCTTCATGCACACTGAAGCTCATAAACGGCCATTTTGGGAGTTTGGACGTTTTGGGCCCATAAACTCCCCTCTATGTTATCCTATTTGTCCATGCACACATGGACGTTTATCAGCAGTGGAGTTTATAGGTTGTTGTCTGAATGCCCTAAAATCGCGTTCAGGAGCTGTTTTTCTGATCATAAAAAGCACTTAAAAATGTTAAACGTGCATAAATGCTGATAAACATTGATAAATGCTCAAAAATGTGGATCACCAAACAAAAAAACAAAAAAAAGTTCTTAAAAAAAAAAATAGCTAAAAACACTAATGCGGAAAAACGCTAATAAAGGCTATTGCAAATATGTTAAAAAACATTGAAAGACTCACTGCAAAGCTACTGGCATTTTTATAATGTTATTTTAATGTCCAGCAGACACACTAACAGGAACCCAGGGAGAGATCTGGGGGAGACGGCATTCTCTCTTTCTAAAAAGGGGCGTGACTGCTGCCTCAGAGAGGAGTTTGGCAATCCAGGAAGGGCACATCTGCCACTCTCTTGATGCAGGCTGTTCTGCCTGCTAACAACCCGCCCCCTCCCAAACACCGCCTAGGGCACCTGCCCCCCCCCCCGTACCAGCCCTGACAGCAGATCACATGGCAATTTTACACAATGAATGGCTTTGATTCATGCTATTCATTGTGTACTATTGTGTTGATCTCTGTGATTGGTGACAGTGATCACATTGCACAGACAGGACCAATCACAGGCCATCTGTACTATGTGATCAGCTGTGACCAATCACATCTAATCACACAAGAAAAAATGTTTGCTTATAACAGTGAAACTATTATAAGCAATTATGTGTATGTAGTACCCTCCTACTATACATGCTAGCATGTACATAGTTAGGTTAGTGTAATTTGCTCCTCCGCCTAACAGGTAATTTAAGAGGCAAATTTATCTTTGCCATTCTGCCTAGGGTTGCCACCTCATCCCTTTAAACCAGAACACATAATAATTACACAGGTTCTGTGGCTGATTAAGGTGGTAATTAAACTCACTTGGTGCCTTATCTGCATTAAATTAGTCTCAGAACCTGTGCAATTCATATGTGTTCGGGTATAAAGGGATGAGGTGCTAACCCTAGAGCTTTCCAGAAAATGGGTGGGAGCTAGGCAAATAGGCAGCATGAATATGAATGCAGCTCTGGCCAATTACAGGGGAGGGTGCCCTTGAGCATGCTGGGTGCTGGCATTTATATTCTGTGAACACATGGGCTCGGGGTCCTTTCTAGAGTGGATTGCACCAGCACAGTTGAGGCAGGCTTGCCTCCCCTGGCACCTGCTGCCAAGAGGCCACAGGTGGGCAACCTGAAGGCCTGAAGCTGTATCTGAATAGTGGCCCCGGTTTTCCTAAAAGCTGACTGAGGGGGAAGCTGGCTGAGGATCTGTCTGGTATCACTGACATTTGTGGGATCCCAGGGACTAGTACTGTTAACCCCCCTCTGCTGTTCTCTAGTCAGTTAAAGGGCCCAGCTAAGGAGATCACTGGCTAGTAATCTGATGAGCTCTGTCTACCTGCCATTGTCTGCAAGGGACTTTGCTCAAGCTTTACTTCTACACTGCCAAATCACCTGAGGCTCTATCTTAGAACAGCTAGTGTCCTCAATTTGTGAATAGTTTTGTTTCGCAGTATCCTACTGCAAACCTCTAACCCAATCCAAGTTCCTCTAAAAAATGACAAAAAAACATCCCTAGACTGGTCTTTGACTCCAACGAGTGGAAGTGTGTGTGCACATGGCTGCAGAAATACCTTGTGGCTGGCTGTCAGTACAGAAGTGGAGAATACTCTAGCCGCTCCTACCGGGGTACTGCTACATTTATATTGTTGAATAAGGCTTGTCATCCATATATAGACTTCTCATTCAGTCAGAAGGCTGAACGATAAAAAATCTAGTGGATTCCTCTATCCACACTAAACAGTGAGCATGGCTGAATCTTCCCTGCTGTTGTTTTCTGACAGCCAGCAAAAAACCTGAACAGTGACTGCATCTGACTGGATGCAGTCTCTGGCTGAGAATTTTCCACCCAGCTCCTTCAACAATACTTGGCTAAAAAATGGCTGTTGGCCGATTCAACAGGATTCGTCTGAAATTTGTGCTATCTATGGCAGCCTTAAATAACCCAAAATGTATCTAAAAGCAACATTTCAACCTACAGGCCAATACTATAGGCTTGAGAAAGGAACAGTTGCATGTTCAATTTGGCACTTATATAATGAAGGGATCTATAAAGAAAGGTTTACTTGAAAAAGTACACTGGTGCAGGAAGAGTGCGTGATGCATAATTAACTTTTAACCAAATTACTGTTGGTCGGATACAGCAGGGTGTAGGACAACCTTGTAGGAAAATAATCTAGTGCCTGTTACCCTGATTCACATGAGCATCAGACTCTTGGTTCTTTTTCAACACTTTCCAAGAATCTTGCATTGAAAGGATGCATGGAGCTAAACAACTTGCACGCAATGTTAAGGCCGCATTTAGTCACTCAATGGCTTCTCCTGTAGGGCCTCCTGTGAGAGTGATTAAAGCATAGCCTGACAGAGGCTGACACAACACAGGTGCTGGATGCTCTCTTGTTATGGCCACAGCTATAGGCTTTGAATTTCCCTGTTAAAATTTCCGCTTTTGCCTCTCTAATCTTCACCCACCCATTTCTTCTGAAATCTGAACAAATATTATGGCATTTTAGGAGATTTTACATTTCTTTCCATAATAAACAGTAAGGTGGTTATCACGTTACTTGGTTTTCTAATACAGCTTTATACATTTACAGAAATGAGACAGACGTCTTATCTATTTTAGGGATTTAAACCTGCTATTCACCGCCACTGTCCATATACTGTGCCTCCAGTGGATAATTAGCCTTTTCATAGCTTACTTGACTTCAGTATCCACAGTTTAAACACATGACTCAAGATAAATATTTGATGTACAGAAAAAGCACAAGTGTTTCTAGGATCTGGAGTCTTTACAGGGAATGTCTACCAGCAATCATGAGACAAAGACTGACATTTTATTCTCTATGGATTTCTACATCTAGTGCATGGGCATTGTTCTAGCTTAAGGCCAACAATAAATATGCTAGACATACACAAAAGCATGCAGTACTGATAAAATATACCTATAAAGGTGATTTTTACAGACCTGGATATAAGGATACAAACCAAGCAAACATAACATTTGGTATTTTAAGGACAACTCCAGTCAAAACTTTTTCTTATTTTGCTTTATTAAGAAACAGATTCTTTGTCAGATTTTTATAGCTATTGATGTGGCCATTGGGGATTTCTCACCTCACTTCCTAAGTGGTCACTAAGACAGGAACTAAGGGATGCAGACAGTAGTAAAAGCACTTTTGAAAGGAGAGTAGAGAAGGGCTACAATCCTAATAGAGTCCCAATAGAAGATGAGATCTCCCCAAAAGGGACACATTCCCATAAAAAAAACTAGATAAGGTTATAACACCTCCCCACTTTAACCAAATCCAAAAAAATAATTGTTGCTCTGGATTATGAAGGGCTTTAGTTATTTAGGTAATGAAGGCCCATTATAGTATCGAGCACACATAAAGTACACAGCACAAACATATAACTGTCAAAATAGGAATGGTTTGGTTTCATGGTTTTGAATTTTGAGAAGACAATAAAATGTTCTTCTATATTTTTCCGATGCTGAAGACCAGCTTAGAGTCACATTTCAATAGAGGATCTTCTGCTAAGTTCAATGGCCAATCTGATACTGTCCTTGGGCAATAGAAAGCATACACGATGGCTGTAATAGTCAGCCAGTTATTTATCTAGAGGTCACGCAACTTGAATCTCTGTGGCTGCCATAGTTCTTGTGTTTGAGCATTGTCCTTTCGCTGCCAAAATGGTGAAGGTGAAAAATAGGTGAAGGTGACAGGATGTTGCAGAAGATACCTTCGTTTTTTTCATATAACAGCATTTGACACACATACCAGGTTACCCTTTGACTTCTCACAAACATGTTCAAACAAAAAAGCTCTCTGTAAAAAAAGATGAATAATACTTACTTGTCCAGTAGGTATTTTTGCTCTCTTGAGGTGCTGTGGTGGCTAAAGAATGTTTTGTATCCTCCCCTTGAGAGTGATGAATGACTGTGTTCCCCACTGTGGTTCCAACCAATGTCCCAATGTCACTGCTGTATCCTTCCTTCTAGTGATATAGGGGTTGGCAGATGAAACCACAGCAGTCAACCAGTGACCCTTTCTTTTGTGTTTCATTCTGCCAACATAGGCCTTGAACATTTATTGACATATAGCAATGACATTTTAGAATCTAAATGTTGAAAAAAGAATAGAAGACATTTTAAGTTTCTTCCCTCTTCCCTTATGAAGAGTGGCTTCGTCAGGGATAAAAGGAAGACATTCCCTGAAGGATGCTATTACTGTATTTGCAATTGTGTCATTCAAAAGCAAGATTTTTTTGGTGACTGCACAGGAAATAACAGGGCACTTTTAGGAACAGAGATATCAATAAAAGCCTTTTTGGTGTACTGGGTATTAGTTGGGTGTTTATTGCTGTCTATATTTTACTCTTCCCTGAGGTTTCTGTCCACTTTCTGTGTGGTCATTAGGATAGAAGATGAGGGGTAAGCCCCCCTTTTGAGAGGCAGTAATAAAACAATGGCAAAGGTTATAGAATGAAATACAAATACTGTATATATATATATATATATATATATATATATATATATATATATATATATATATTCTTCACATGCAATAGTATCTATGAAAGAACTGTCAAATTATTTTCCTTCCCTTCTTCCTTCTTTCCTGCCTTCCTTCCTTCCCTATACTGCTTTACTCATCTCATCATCCCAGTGCCCCAGTGCTTCCTTCCCTATACTGCTTTACTCATCTCATCATCCCAGTGCCCCAGCACTTCCTGTAGGGCTCCACCCATCTACCCAAAGCACCCCTCCCCCATACTGCTAGCCATATTTTAGAGTATATGACCATGTCCTTACTGTTTTCTTTTTCCCTTGGAAAAGGTCTGTTACCATCACTATACTATTATACTATACCTTATTTATTCTGGCCACAACCCAAATTTAGCTCTGAAAAAGATCCCTCAGACACTTACTGTCTGGGGCTTAGCATTAGCATGTACTGCCCCAATGCCAGTAAAAATAAAAATAGAATCCTGTGCTGGTAACTATGAGGGATTTTTGAAACCAGAAGTGCATAGGTATTCCGATTGTACTGTCAGTGTAATTTAATGTATGAAAAATAGCACCTGCACTATCTTTCTAATACAGTGCACCACAATACACATAACATTTGTGTAGCACTAACTCTCGGTGGAGCTGCTGGTTTAAGCGGGCTTGTTACCTTCACTCTCGACACCCCTGTTTCACCAGCACCGGGTCTAGGGTTCCGTTGAGTTTACCTCTGGACGATAAAAGCACCAACACTTGAGTACGTTTTCAATGCATTATTGAACCAAGTAACAAAGGAAGTAGCAGGAAAGAGGCAGGAGGGAAGCTGCAGGGAAGCTCAAATACCTTTCTTTAGGATTCTTGAGAATGTCCTTTTAAAGTTGAATATTGTAATCGGATGCAATCCCCTTGTGGGACACAATCTTTCCTCGCCTGGATAGGCCTCTCACACTAGCCTAGCAGCCAGTACGTAGCACGAACAAAAGTCTCTGCCACAGACTTGCTTGAAATAAAGCCGTACGATCCTCTGTCACAGGATGTATTGTTTTTTTTGCGGTGAATGTCAGACACAGTATTTGGACCTATAAGCCAACCCGGCAGCACTATGCTGTAGAACCACTTTAGGATACGTCCTCCAACCAAGTCACCAGACCCCTCTCCAGACCAGCACTCTGCATGATCCTTCCATGATGGGTCCTCCCCTGGGATCTTCTCGGTTGTCCAGCTTCTTCACTCTGGATAGACAGCTCAGGACCATTCCTCGGCTGCTGTGGTAGACCCCAGACATGCTTCTGGGCCCACCCACGCGCCGCGGGCTTCCGGAAAGGAGGACCACGAGGTAGCACTCTAACGCATACCAGTGGGCCAGGAGGGCCAGCAGGTGGCTGTAAAACGAACCCCAAAACATGGCGTCTGTCCCTTAAATACCCTCTCCCAGAATGCAACTTGGAGGACCACCTCCACCGAGTTGTCTCCAGGACAGAGGAGCATCCATACGCTTCGACACGTTGTCCTTCCAACACCAGCCAATGGTTACAGCGGCACCCACCGGCTCAATGTGGAACCGCACGCAACGTCAGCCAAGCTGGAACAGAGGCAAATCTAACTCCCCTAACAAGCAATTCACTAAATGTACCTATCAGATGGTAGATCATAAATCTACCAGCGCTACATACTCCCCCCCACTACAATAGACGTTGTCCCCAACGTCTGTCCAAAAATAATGACAATAACTCCCAAGCCTGGGAGTAGGTATTTGAGGTTAAAACTTGGATTAAATAGAGAAGAAGGAAAGACAGTGGAAAGACATTATGAGATTAACATCTATAAAACAATATATTCACGTCCGTAAACAAAACCATCCTATGACTGTACACAACCTCACTATCTATCTAGCTGAAAAGCCTCACAGCTTGATAGGAGATCAAATGGTTCCTGAAAAGGAAAACATACTGTATTAAACACACATATATCCTGTACAATTTCAGGAGCAAAGCCTCATTTAAAAATGAGACTCTCTTCCCATAATCTATTATCAAAAATAATCTTTAGGAGTCCATCCCTGTATAAACTTTTTCACATGAAAGAAATCCGGCTAGCAAAAAGAAGTCCTTGGATTTGAAACACTGAGATGAATATCCAGACCTTGACCACGAAGATCTCTTTATACTGACACTAACTAACTAACTTCAAAGTTCTTTTGTCCATAGTTACCAAAAAAAAAAAGGGGATCTGGCAAGTTCAGTGTCTTTCCCAGTTTATCCACTGTGGTAATGAAATATACAGAGTCATCTTTTCCGGGCCTGCAGATGACCACTTTGTCAGCATAGATGTGCCGACCGAAGTTCCAGTGCATAAAACATCCACTAAAACGTTCATCCATTTTAACAGAACATCCAGTCTTTCGGAAAGGCTTAGGCACAGACAAGTAGTCCCAAACAGCTTCACTGTACCAAAGTTCCCGGTTAACTTCAATCACTTGCATTACATCCTGAGGGACATAGGGGAACTCCAAGCCAAACTCCACAGCTACACGCTTGTTTAACATTCTCTGCAAACGTGCAAGTTTGGGCAAGGATCTGTTCTTTCCCATGCCAGGAGGCACACAGGAATCCAAGGATTTGCTCACCATAGACCCAGCCGGTGTCTGTAGTGAACTAACAACTTTTGACAAAGTCTCATTTACAGTGCTGTGTGGCTCCACACAGGGTGACGTCTTCCCAGAACTCAGGGCTGTCCATTCAGGGAAAGTCATAGCAGAGGCAACATCCTCGCCTTGTGACCATAACGGCTCTTGTGACATAGTCTCAAATAGGTCATCACCGGAAAGATCCGACATGGATTCTATTTCCGAATCTCCCAACTCTTCCGCTGGCAGATACTTATTTACAGTCCCAGATACATTCCCCACCAGCTGCTTACCCGTTCCTGCCGTGGACTTTTCTGGATCCGGTTCGGGTAGCCTCGGGGGTAGGCCTCGGCCACGACCGCGGGAAGCCTTCACATATCCCACCTTCCTCTGTACAGGCACAACAGAGACAGGCGTGGTGGACTCAGAATTCAAAGCAATGTCCGCTGATGAGACGGCAATAGCAGTGTCTCTCTCCGGAACATTTTCGGCAACAACAGGCAAAGTGACGGCCTGCCACTCTCTCTCCATAGTAATAGCAGCTTCTACTGTGGCGATACCTGTTGCCCAATCCATCCAATAAGCACGGGGCGACATGGTAGGTTGCTCCACCACAAACAAATACTCTCCACATTGCGGACATCGGCCAAATGGACGGAGATGTACGGCCAGTCCTTCACATCTATGGCAAATCATGCCCAGTCCCTCAATATCTCCTGAGGTATACAGAACAAACCTCCCCTGCGGCTTCAGACGAACACCAGTATCTGTAAGCAGGGTTCCGGTCAGCACAGTATTCAACACGGTGCTTGCAGGGAATATTCTTGGTCCCATAATTGGCTGCATTGCTGAAAAAGACACAGCCACACTCTGATCTTCTCAGCACGATCACGAGGCCTCTCTTCTTCTCTGGCGCCAAACACATACACGCGTCCCACGCGGTATCAAGTAGGGTAGGCTCCTCCCACTTGTTCTTCTGAACACATAGCTCCCGGGCTTTCACTGGCGCCCGCCGCCTACGCATTCAGAAATAAAGTCCTGCAACTTTTAACCTCTTCTCTTCCTGAAAAATCTGACAAAGTCCAGCTCTCACCGTAAACTCCCGGTGAAACACCTCTCAGGGTTGCGAGAATCGATGGTCAACAAATCCCGGACGACACAACCACATGGGGCACTAACTCTCGGTGGAGCTGCTGGTTTAAGCGGGCTTGTTACCTTCACTCTCGACACCCCTGTTTCACCGGCACCGGGTCTAGGGTTCCGTTGAGTTTACCTCTGGACGATAAAAGCACCAACACTTGAGTACGTTTTCAATGCTTTATTGAACCAAGTAACGAAGGTAGCAGGAAAGAGGCAGGAGGGAAGCTGCAGGGAAGCTCAAATACTTTTCTTTAGGATTCTTGAGAACGTCCTTTAAAGTTGAATATTGTAATCGGATGCAATCCCCTTGTGGGACACAATCTTTGCTCGCCTGGATAGGCCTCTCACACTAGCCTAGCAGCCAGTACGTAGCACAAACAAAAGTCTCTGCCACAGACTTGCTTGAAATAAAGCCGTACGATCCTCTGTCACAGGATGTATTGTTTTTTTTGCGGTGAATGTCAGACACAGTACTTGGACCTCTAAGCCAACCCGGCAGCACTATGCTGTAGAACCACTTTAGGATACATCCTCCAACCGAGTCACCAGGCCCCTCTCCAGACCAGCACTCTGTATGATCCTTCCATGACGGGTCCTCCCCTGGGATCTTCTCGGTTGTCCAGCTTCTTCACTCTGGATAGACAGCTCAGGACCATTCCTCGGCTGCTGTGGTAGACCCCAGACATGCTTCTGAGCCCACCCACGCGCCACAGCGGCGCAGGTCTCTGGAACGGAGGACCACGAGGCAGCACTCTAACGCATACCTGTCGGCCAGGAGGGCCAGCAGGTGGCTGTAAAATGAACCCCAAAACATGGCATCTGTCCCTTAAATACCCTCTCCCAGAATGCAACTCGGAGGACCACCTCCACCGAGTTGTCTCCGGGACAGAGGAGCATCCATACGCTTCGACGCGTTGCCCGTCCAACACCAGCCAATAGTAACAACAACACCCACCGGCTCAGTGTGGAACCACACGCAACGTCAGCCAAGCTGGAACAGAGGCAAATCTAACTCCCCTAACGAGCAATTCACTAAATTTACCTATCAGATGATAGATCATAAATCTACCAGCGCTACATTTGCATCTTTGTGGTGTGGTGCACTATAGTGCAAGTGTGCTTCTTTGTTACTCCATATGTTCGTTGGGGTGAAATCAAGAATGTCTGACTGTTACTGCATGCAATATGGTGTGAATGAACCCCTAATCATCAGCTCAGTTCTCATCAATACTTTCTAATCCTCCTCCATACAAAAATGGGGGAGGGGACCTAATAGGCCTAAGGGCCCCATAGACCTTATCCCTGCCCTGTGTGATACATGTTCCTGAGAAGCATATTTAAAGAGGCTTTGGGAATTCTCAAACTTGTATGTGCAGTCAAGTGAAGTAAAACTTCAAACAAGCTCTAGCGAGGCAGCTCTCACAAACCATGGCTTCCTTCAATACCCATCATTAGTGGCTGCTCAGCAACTACTACAGTGTCAGTCCACAAGAAGAATTTAATTCTGGTCCTACTATAGATCTGTTTGGTCACTGTTTTTTTTAGTAGATTCAGGTTTTATCAGATGTTGAGCCCTTAGAAAGGGAAAAGTGGTTTGGCCCCCAACACATGTTGGCTGTTTTTCACATGACCTATTTACCAACAATTAAAATGTATTTGGGCTCTTTCGTCCATGTTTCAGTCTGGGGCTCCTTTCTGTATTCCTATGAGTCCATTGAAGTTTTATCAGATGTTGAGTTCTGAGAAATGACAAGTGGTTTGGCCCCCAAAATACATTGGCTGTTTTTATATGACCTACTTACTAATGACTAAAATGTATTTGGACTTATATCCATCTTTTGGTCTGGCACCCCATTCTGTATTCCTATGGTTTGTGATACATGTTCCCTTCAGTAACAAATAGCCTGTGTTTTTCTGGATAGAAGCGATCCAATTATCTAGCTATAAAATTTGAGCATTAGTATGTATTAAAAAACAATATAATGAAGCAATAGCTACAGTTAAAACTGTATTTGGAGCTTTCCATCATCCTGCACTTGAGACTGTAAAGCACCTTGATTATGGCTGCCACCACATATTGGTTTTTGTCCATCCTGAAGATTTTATCTTTCCATTAAATTAAACAATATTCCATATGTTGCTAGAAATAGCTTATGTTCTTTAAGTGTGTATTTGTCTTCCTTTATGATTTTAGGTGTTAGCTTTCCTTTACATAAACAATAAAGTTTTCCATGTTTTGATTAAGGAAATCCCTATTTTATAGAAGTAAATGATTAAGTCAACTCCGCATTCCGCACGCACAAAACACTCAGGGTGTTCATTCGTTTCCTTTGATGTTATTATTTCAACGTTTCCTTCCTTTATTAATCTACAATGATTTTCTCTTGTCATATTTTCTGAAGAGACTGAAAGCTTCCTTTTCTGTTTGAGGACATTCAATATAATTATATACACAGAGCCTTTCATTCTGTCATTATGTGCGTTGTTTGCAGAAACGCAGAACTGAGCACTGCATTGATTGATTGGTGTCAAACAGCAGTATCATCATTATCTGTCGGTGTTCAGGCTGAGGCAGGAGAAAGTCCCGTTGTGTAGTTTTCCTCTTGCTGTTTTGTCATGTTTCTCTACCTGTTTCTCTGGAGATGTATATTATTTTTACACTAATCTAAGGGATCTTCACATCTGATAACTGCCTGTGGCACTTTTCCAGAATTTTTACAAAAAGATAAGAGGAGGAAAAAACAAGTATTGTTCCAACTGTAAAATCTAAAGATGGTAGATGTTTAACCAAAGGTTTGCAAAACAGTAAAAAAAAGTACTCCTGAGTCCTGTCTAATGAAAAACATAGGTACTTTTTCAAATGAGAGGGTGATAAAAATGGTGATTATATCCAATTGTAGCCTAACTCCAGCAAAACTTTTGTAGCTTTGGATAAAGCAATTTTTATTTAAGTTTTTATTATGCACTGTATTTTTTGCTCCATAAGACGCACCTGGCCATAAGACAAACCTAGATTTTAGAGGAGGAATACAAGAAAAAAAATATACTGAGCCAAATGGTGTACTAAAATATTTAATAAAATGTAACAGAATAATATTTCTACACTGACAACCATGTAAGGGGGCATCCTACATGGATCCCCAATGTAACTGGGACATTTACACTGACCTCAACACAAAAGGAGTATTTACATCAACCACCGATGTAATTGAGACATTCACACTGACCAGCGATGTAACAGGTGTATTTACAGTAAACTCCCTCATCCCTCTGCTAATCTCTGCATATTTATCTCTCTCTCAGTACAACTCTGACCCTCTAACTCATCATCTGCTAACCTCTGTCCACTCTGCAAGTACAGTATGTGGTAGGAGGCTCAATGGGAGTAAAAGTGGCTGTTTACAATCTTAGGTGGGCAGCATGCAGAGGAGGGGGGCGTGAGTTGCATATGAATTGTGGCGGGTTTCTGACCTAATTTACATATGAATGCCCGCTCCATTTACATATACATAGCGGGCAATTTACTTGTGAATGCCAAACCTGTGGGGGTTAATTACAGAACAATACCTGGTGTTTCTCTCTCTCTAGCAGCTGAAGGCGGGGGAGAAACAGTCTTTCAGCTGGTGCAGAGAGACGCACAGGGCATTGTTCTGCCGCCACAATGATCCCCCCTATCAGTGACCCTGCTGATCAATATTCGCTCCACAAGACGCACAGATATTTCCCCCCCATTTTTTGGGGGGAAAAAAGTGCGTCTTATGGAGCAGAAAAAAGGTATTCCCTTAACGGGAATGAGCTTTATAGTGTGGGATTTGTGAAAAAAAACTAAATTATACTCACCTAGGTGGATGCAGCATTGGCCTGATGCTGCATCTGTCCCCTGCCGGCTCAAGACCGAGAACTGAGCAATTAAAGACACTGATGGCTCAGCTTCAGTCTTCAGGCTACAGAGAGCTGATGACTGTCAGTCCAGCTCTCTGCTCTGCTCCTCCAGGGCTCACTGGAGTGCTGGGTTATTTAGGGGACAGGAGCAGCTGGCTCAGATTCTCAGCCGATCGATGAGTGGCAGAGACAACTGCTGGTCCTGGCATCTGGGTAGGTCCCGATAGTAAATTTAGGATCTTTGCCAGCGTGGACCTGCTCTGTGATACTAAAGCCCACTGTCGGATTAAATCGGATCACAGGAGTGCAGAACAATTTGCACTCCTGTGATTCATAGGAGAAGGATAGCCAAAAAAGATTTGGCTATACTTCTCCTTTAAAGCTGAACTAAAGTCCCACTTTAAAAAATTGTTTGAAGTTAGAGTTTTTGGTAAAAAAAGATACACAAAGCCTCTTTTGTTAAAAAACTTTCCTCTACGCTCCTAGCAGATATACTTCTTTGAAGCGCAAAGCACATTGCACAGCACATGCCAAGATTGCCAGTGCAAGTGATGTTGTGCATGTGCAAGAGTTACATCATAAATGGCCAGCCAATGGCCAAAGAGAAGCATTGCGTGACCCTGAAGAAGCAGCGAGAGAAGTGGACTGAGCAGCAACTTGAAGCTGGACATGTCACCATTAGAGGGGGGTACGCTGAGAGGTAAGAGGTATTTTGTGAAAGTATGCCGTATAAACCTAAAACCATCAAAAGAGCACCAAACTAGTGCAGCAAAGTTACTTAATCAACTTACAAAAACAGTAATAAAATGCACTTGCAATTAACTGACAGACAGTGCTCATCTGTAGCCCAAACACAACATTGAAAACCTGATGTGGTAGAACATTGTGACAGCGGGTCCCACTCCTTCAAGAAAACCCCTGGGTTCTATACACAGAGGATTTCTGTTAGGGCCACAGATAAACACTGTCTATCATATCATTGGTGCAAGTTGGTGCTACCTTGTTGTTTATTTTTTCTTTTTCACAGTATTGGCACTGGCAGTGTCATATCATCTCATTGAGCCCAGGGGGAAAGGTAGCGTTGAGACGTTCGATCCATATGGTCTCTTTCGAAAGGATCGTTTTGACCCAATTGCCTCCCCTGGGACTCCGTTGGACAACTTCAAGTACCAAGAATTGAACAACTGTAGTATCATAGCGATGATAGAGACCAATATGTCTACCTACAGTGGCGAGTTTACCATTCCCAGAGGAGTATAAATGATCTCCATTTCGCTGTCTCACTTCTCGGATTGTTTTGCCTACGTAGAATGCTTGACATCTACATAACATAACGTAAATTACCCCCTTGGTGCCGCAATTAGAAAAGGTACATGGAGAGAAATTCTCACCATTGGGAAGCTGAAACCTCCTACCCTCAAGGATCCAGGGACAGCGAGAGCAATTCCCGCACTTGAAGTTACCATCAGGTCCGGATCTAGGTCTTTGAGCTGATGAATAATGGCTATTCATTAAACAATCTCTTAATGAGGGAGCTCTGCGGAATACCAGTTCCGGAGCAGATCTAACATGTCTGCTCTCTGCAAGGAGATGCCAATGGTTCGATAAAATGGTTCTGAGTTGTTTGTGGTGGGCAGAGTATATAGTAAAAAATCTGACCTTGTCAGTAGATGCAGATTTGGGTCGGGTGTAAAGTAGAGAGCTTCTAGGACGGACTAGTGCTTTATTGAAAGCTTTCCTCAAGTTGGTACCCTCTAAGTACTAGACAGTCACGTCACTCCAGGGTATCTCTGTCAATGAGGCCCTCGAAGAAGGCCCCAGTGCAGAGATCCCAGAGTTCAGAGGCAAGGGTATGGGTAAGAAGGAGGGAAATCAGGTGATACCCGTTGTAATTATTAAAAATTGTAAGGCACATTGATTGATATTAAATATGTGTCATTAAGACAATATTCCCACCTTTATCTGATTGTTTAATCACAAATTCAGAGCATCTTTGTAGGGATTTAAGTGCTTTAGTGATAGCGGCATGTAGGAAAGCCCAGATGGCCGAGCAGGTCATGAGGTCAGGAAATCTACGAGAACATAGTCGAAAATGTCTAGTAAGGCGGTTCTGGGTTGTGGCTGTGCTAGGAGCCAGAGGTGCATTAGGGGGAGGGGCAGGGAAGGAAGCAATGTCCTCCACTGCTCCCTCATCATATAAGAGCATGAGGTCACGAAGCGCCCGAAACTGATCCATACTGAAGTGTTTTGTGCGTTCCGCAAGCTCACCCTCAAGGTTTAACTGTGCTCGGTCTTTACCAAATATAAATTTGAAAGTGAGGTTGCAGGCAAACAAGTAGAGATCTTTAAAAGTCTCAGTAACTTTAAGTGCATCGAGTGGACAAAAACCCAAACCAAGCTGCAATACCGAGGACTCATCCTCCGTTAGCTGGTGGGATGTTAAATTTATAATGTTGGGGTGAGGATCATGCTGGGAGTGTTGGGTAGTGACGGTAGTGGATTGAGGACATATGTGTCCAGATTCCCTTGTTTTTTGAGATAAAAAAAATAAGATCTTCATTAACTTTAGTGTATTTGTTAGTCAAAAGTGAGGAACTCAAAACTTTAGGGATAGTGCCATGTAAGGTGGCATTATTGGCGGCCCTATCGGTTGGGACCTGATTGTGTGTTGTAGGAGGTGAAGGAGTTGCTCATGGTGTTTTGAGAGGTTTAGGAACTTTTTATCTTTTTTAGAGTTGGTAGGGGGAGTTCCACCACCATATCGCTATCTTTTACGCAAAGAAGCGGCTGTAGTTGTAGGGCATATATTGCTATGCTGAGAAAAGGATGATGACAGGGAGGAGTCAGATTCAGCCTCGGTAGCGGAATTCTGAGTATGGTTATCTCGTGAGAACCCCCTCCTGCTGGAATTCCTTCCGGACCACTTATAGGCATAACCTTCAGTAAAGGCTGATTTGTCCTTACTGAATTTGCCTTGCTTATTGACTATAATCTCCCTGTTCATTGATTCTAAGCGATCTTTCAATGCAATTGCGAAAGTGGCACTACTCGATAGGTGAGAATACTCAGTATTGAGTCATTCAATCTCACCATCGAGCAGAGTCATATCGCAAGTATATTGTGTGATGAGTGATCTCATTATTTCAAGACTGCAATTGGTGAGTGTATTCTCCCAAGATTTTTTGAAATCAGCAGATGGATCTTTAATAGTGGGAAAAATCTGTACTCTTAAACCAATAGGACAAGTGTTTTCATTTATTTTCTGTATTATTACCTATCTGTTTACTGCTATTTCATGGTTATTTGCTGTGTGGCATAAAAAAAAAGGATTTTAAGGGCCCATTCATGTTAAAATGCAGTGCAGGAAAGCCACGTTCCTGTGCAGCATCCTGAACCTCATTCCAATCGCACTGCCCAGGAGATCTGATGCGGAGATCAGTGCAAAGTTAACAACACCCAAAACGCAGGTCACAAATTGCCTGCACCAGATCACATGGTACAAAAGTATAGTGTGATGCAGTTTCCGTGTGTTTCAAAAAGTAGTGCTTGCACTACTTTTGGTGCGGTGCAGTGCAATTTCAGCCCATTTAAAATGAATGTGGCTGAAATCGCACTGCACAGAACTGCCTGTGAATTGCACAAAAGCCGTACAACATTCCTGTGCGATTCACATGCATTTCCTAGTGTGAACAGGCCCTTACTTCTTTAGCTGCCTATGTCTCCTACGTTTCTCATTAAAGGCCCTTAACTATGACCATCCTTTCCTCCAAGCGCCATTATTCACATAAGCTGTACTATAGCTTCTATGAATGAAAAGTGATCTATGAATGGAGGATTTGCAGATGATTGCAAGGTTCATCCACTCCTTTCATTGATCATGTTTCATTTATAGACGCTATAGTACAGCTTCTATGAATTGAGAAGCTGGTTGGAAAGGGTGGTCATATTTGGGCACTACTGATGAGAGCCTGTCACAGCTCCTTAGTTCGACTAACCCCTGCTGCACTGGAAGATGGTGGTGGCAGGGGTCCAGGGGTTCGGAGGATGAAGATTTAACGGAAATCAGGAGCCAACTGCACAGGGGACAAATCGAATTAATAGTAAGTAATGTCCCTTATGCTGATTTTTTACATTTTTATTAAACTTGAGCTTTAAACTGTAGAGCTCAACTTCAGCTAATGCTTTTTATGCAGTTACAGCAACTGTTCCTTTTTTAAAAGTTTAAACCATATGAATAAAACAGTGGCCGCAGTTGTATGTAGTGTTAGGGCTCAGCCAGTGTTAAATTGTGTTCCAATGTTAAATTGTGTTTGTACACTGCACATGTGTGTAACATTTGTGCTAACATTATATGCGAACAGTGTGAAGTGCAAATGTACCCTATTTATTTGGCCAGTCCATCATCTTTACCCTCAGCTACTTTAGCAAGGCAGTGGTCGTCTTGGAGGAGTGTTTGAGGTCGTTATCATGTTGGAATACTGTCCTGCGGCCCAGTCTCCAAATAGAGGGGATCATGCTCTGCTTCAGTATGTCACAGTACTTGTTGGCATTCATGGTTCCCTCAATGAACGGTATCTCCCCAGAGCACTTATGCAGCCCCAAACCATGACACTCTCACCACCATGCTTGACTGTAGGCAAGACACACTTGTCTTTGTATTCCTCACCTGGTTGCCACCACACACACTTGACACCATCTGAACCAAATAAGTTTATCTTGGTCTAATCAGACCACAGGACATGGTTCCAGTAATCCATGTCCTTAGTCTGCTTGTCTTCAGCAAACTGTTTGTTTGCTTCCTAGGGCACCATCTTTAGAAGAGGCTTCCTTCTGGGATGACAGCCATGCAGACCAATTTGATGCAGTGTGCGGTGTATGGCCTGAGCACTGACAGGCTGACCCCCCACCCCTTCAACCTCTGCCACAATGCTGGCAGCACTCATACATCTATTTCCCAAAGATAACCTCTGGATATGACGCTGAGCATATGCACTTAACTTCTTTGGTCGACCATGACGAGGACTGTTCTGAGTGGAAGTCCTTTTAAACCGCTGTATGGTCTTGGCCACCGTGCTGCACTTCAGTTTCAGGGTCTTGGCAATTTTCTTATAACCTAAGCCATCTTTATGTAGAGCAACAATTCTTTTTCTTTTTTTTAGATCCTCAGAGAGTTCTTTGCCATGAGGTGCCATGTTGAACTTCCAGGTGCCATGTGACCAGTATGAGAGAGTGAGAGCGATAACACCAAATTTAACACATCTGCTCCCCATTCACATCTGAGACCTTGTAACACTAACAAGTCACATGACAGCGGGGAGGGAAAATGGCTAATTGGGCCCAATTTGGACACTTTCACTTAGGGGTGTACTCACTTTTGTTGCCAGCGGTTTAGACATTAATGGCTGTGTGTTGAGTTATTTTGAGGGGACAGCAAATTTACACTGTTATACAAGCTGTACACTCACTACATTGTAGCAAAGTGTCATTTCTTCAGTGTTGTCACATGAAAAGATATAATAAAATATTTACAAAAATGTGAGGGGTGTACTCACTTTTGTGAGATACTGTATATATAAAGGCATGTGAAAGAAAAAGGAAATTAAATACTGATCACTGATCATTACCGTATTAACCCCATACAGCTAGCAGTAATAGTAGGCCTGAAAAATGTAAAAAATAGCACAATTTTGTTCACGAGCACTAGCTATATGAGCTTGTCCAGTCAAATGGGGCTTGTTACCAATGTTATTGATAGAAAAAATATCATGAGATGATAAATTCCTCTCTATGTTATCCAACAGTGCCTTAACCAGTTTCCGACCGCCGCACGCCGATGTACGTCGGCACAATCGCACGGGCAGGCATAAGGGCTTACCTGTACGTTCCAATCGGACCCCCCCGGTGCCTGCAGCGGTCGGATTCAGGTCAGGGGCAATCAGAGGTGAGGGGGAGGCCACTCATTCGTGGCCACCCCCTCGCGATCACTCCTGGCGAATGACAGGCTTCCTCGACTTCTGTAATGTAAACAGAAGCAGGGGAAGTGATGTCATCTCTCCTCAAGCCGGTCTTTTCATTCCGGTGCTGAGGAGAGAAGACATCAATGTGAATTTGCACAACACTACACTTACAGTAGAACACGCAGGCACACTTTTCACCCCCATCACCCCCCAGTCACCCCCTGATCACCCCCCTGTACCCCCTGTCACAGTGACACCAATAGCAGTTTTTTTTTTTCTGATTATTGCATTGGTGTCAGTTTGTGACAGTTATAAGTGGTAGGGCAGTTAGGTTTAGCCCCCTTTAGGTCTAGGGTACCCCCCTAACCCCCCCAATAAAGTTTTAACCCTGTGATTACCCCCCGTCGCCAGTGTCACTAAGCGATCGTTCTTCTGATCGCTGTATTAGTGTCACAGGTGACGCTAGTTAGGGAGGTAAGTATATAGGTTATAGCGACAGGGACCCCCATATACTATCTAATAAAGGTTTTAACCCCCTGATTGCCCCCTAGTTAACCCTTTCACCAGTGATCACCGTATAAGTGTTATGGGTGACGCTGGTTAGTTAGTTTGTTTATTATAGTTTTAGGGCACCCGCCGTTTATTACCTAATAAAGATTTAACCTCCTAATTCCCCGACGGTGATATAAGTTACGTTTTTAGGGTCAGATAAGCTCTGCGTTGCCCCAGGCAGCGCCAGGTTAGCGCCAGTACCGCTAACACCCACGCACGCAGCATACACCTCCCTTAGTGGTATAGTATCTGAACGGATCAATATCTGATCCGATCAGATCTATACTAGCGTCCCTAGCAGTTTAGGGTCCCCAAAAACGCAGTGTTAGCGGGATCAGCCCAGATACCTGTTGGCACCTGCGTTTTGCCCCTCAGCCCAGCCCTGCCCAGCCCACCCAAGTGCAGTATCGATCGATCACTGTCACTTACAAAACACTAAACACATAACTACAGTGTTCGCAGAGTCAGGCCTGATCCCTGCGATCGCTAACAGTTTTTTGGTAGTGTTTTGAATCAGTCGCTAACAGTCAAGAGCTTTTTTGCCTGTGAGTCTCACTAGTGTACCACTAAATTTAGAGCCCAAAATGGCAAATCGAAGGTACACTAGTGAAGAAGCCTACACGTTTCTGAGCATGACAGATAGTGAAGAGGAAGTCACTCATCTGTCAGATTCAGGCTCAGAATATGAACCTGTAGACAGCAGCGACTCCATGACAGATAGCTCTGACAACAGAGTTGTGGTCCCTGCCAAGGTCAGGCGTACCAGACCCCGAACTACTTCTTCTGCTGTTGAGGTGCAAGAACTGCAGGGCTCTCGTATGGAGCAGAGAAGTACTAGCGCCGCTATTCCTTCTGGTGAACTGGCAAGCACCAGCGGCCTAGTACACCCTGGTCGTACATCCAGCACTGCAGTAACACTTGGTGACATGGCGAGTCCCATAAGTGCAGTTCAAGCTGGTGAGGTGGCAAGCACAAGTAGTGTCCCGCTACCACCAAGAAGATGAACACAGGCCCGTCGTGCCCATAGTGCCCTTCCTGCTGCATTCGCCAATCCGAATTGGGAACCCACCACTTCTGCAGCACCCCTACTTGCCCCATTCACTGGCCAACCTGGCATTCATGTGGAAACAGTTGATTTTACGCCACTTGATTTTTATTCGCTGTTTTTCACCGAAGATCTCTATAGATCTGTTGTGGACCAAAGCAATTTGTACGCTGGTCAACACATCGCCACTATTCCCCAGTCCTCCCTTGCCAGAGATTGGAAACCAATTACAGTTTCCGAATTTAAGATCTTTCTGGGCCTTTCCCTCCTCATGGGCATAACCAAAAAGAGTGAGTTGCGGTTATATTGGTCCACTGACCCAATTCACCATATGCCCTTGTTCTCTGCTTCCATGGCCAGGGCACGATACGAGCAGATTTTGCGGTTCATGCACTTCAACAACAATGAACTCTGTCGTCCTCGTGTAGACCCTGGATACGATTGGCTCTACAAAATTCGGCCCCTCGTAAACCACTTCAGCCAACGTTTTGCAGACTTGTTTACTTCCCATCAAGTTGTCTGCGTCGATGAGTCCCTGATTAAGTTTTCTGGCCGCTTGTCATTCAAACAGTATCTTCCCAGCAAGCGTGCCAGATATGGGGTCAAGATGTATAAGCTCTGTGACAGGGCCACAGGCTATACATGTAGTTTTATTGTTTATGAGGGAAAAGATAGTCACGTAGAGCCGACAAACCGCCCTGACTACATAGGAAGCGCTGGCAAGATTGTGTGGGACTTAGTGTCACCCTTATGCGGAAAGGGGTACCACTTATATGTGGACAATTATTACACGAGCGTGCCACTTTTTAGTCACCTTTTTGATCATCAGATTGCAGCATGTGGCACCTAATCGCCGGGGCTTTCCCCAGCAGCTTGCAGATTCCCATCTTAGGCTGGGGGAGAGAGCCTGCTTGCACTGTAATAATTTGCTCGCTATGAAGTGGAGGGATAATAAGAATGTTTTCGTTCTTACCTCCCTTCATGCAGACATGACGGTCCAAATTACTACGGAGACTGGTGTTGTGGAGAAACCCCTCTGTGTCCACAAATATAATCAAAATATGGGAGGGGTGGACCTCAACGACCACTTGTTGGCGCCATACCTAGTTGCATGTAAGGCCAGACGCTGGTATAAAAAAGTGTCTGTATACTTATTAGTGGGAGTGCTTTAGCAGTCCCACTATTGTTATTCGATTTTATGTATTTTTATTATTTCTTTAGTTATTATTCCGTACGTTTTTTGGCTCTGCGTAACTTCTGCATACTTTTAGCTATTAAAACCATTCAATTATTAAAATGTTCATCTCTTTCAGCTGATGATGGAACTTTCAACTTTCTTTCTACGATTTATACTTTTTAAAATATTAAGCTTTTTAACACTTTTTTTTTAACATTGAAGTCAATGGGAGCATGCTTCAGATCCTTAAAATCTTCTTCCGCTCCCAAAAGTTTCAGCTCCTTCATACTTTCACCTACAGAAGCCAAACAAACTTTAAAATGTTCACAAAATATTCAGCTATCTGGCTATATCTTTTCAGTTTGATATCTTTTACAGTTTTTGTGAAAAAGCTGTTTGTTTAGTGGTCATTTCAGGAAATTTTAGCCATTAAACAGAGTGTACTGTGTTGATTTTGTTGCCATGGTTATCAAAGCTTCTGTTATACACAGGGGGGAGGTGGCTGGAGCATCTCAGCTCTGATTACAGAGCCCGGGGGAGGGGACAGACACATCATGTACTGATCTATAATAGAGGAATATGATGGGGCAGTTTTGATGGGGCAATTCTGATGGAGCAATATGATGGCACAGTTTTGATGGTGGCATTATGATGGGGCAGTTTTGATGAGGATAATTTTGATGGGGCAGTTTTGATGGTGGCAATATGATGGAGCAGATTTGATGAGGCAATTCTGATGGGGCAGTTTTGATGGTGACAATATGGTGGGGGAAGTTTTGATGGGGCAATTCTGATGGGGCAGTTTTGATGGTGGCAATATGATGGGGCAGTTTTGATGGGGACAATTTTGATGGAGCAGTTTTGATGGTGACAATATGATGGGGCAATTCTGATGGGGCAGTTTTGATGGCAATATGATGGGGGCAGTTTTGATGGTGGCAATATGATGGGGCAGTTTTGATGGGGTAGTTTTGATGGTGGCAATATGATGGGGCAGTTTTGATGGTGGCAATATGATGGGGCAGTTTTGATGGCAGTATGATGGGGGCAGTTTTGATGGGGGCCATTTTAGCAATTCAGCTATTCAGCATTCCCACGCATTTTCCCCAGGAAATACATTTTCTAGTTCGATTTTATTAGTGGGAGTGCTTCAGCAGTCCCACTATTGTTATTTGTTTTTATTTATTTTTACGTTTTTTGGCTCTGCGTAACTTCTGCATACTTTCAGCTATTAAAACCATTCGACTATTAAAATGTTCGTCTCTTTCAGCTGATGATGGGACTTTTTCAACTTTTTTTCTACTATTTATACTTTTTAAAATATTAAGCTTTTTATTACTTTTTTTTAACATTGAAGTCAATGGGAGCATGCTTCAGATCCTTAAAATCTTCTTCCGCTCCCAAAAGTTTCAGCTCCTTCATACTTTCACCTACAGACGCCAAACAAACGTTAAAATGTTCACAAAATATTCAGCTATCTGGCTATATCTTTTCAGTTTGATATCTTTTACAGTTTTTGTGAAAAAGCTGTTTGTTTAGTGTTCATTTCAGGAAATTTTAGCCATTAAACAGAGTGTACTATGCTGGTTTTGTTGCCATGGTTACCAAAGCTGCTGTTATACACAGGGGGGAGGTGGCTGGAGCATCTCAGCTCTGATTACAGAGCCCGGGGGAGGGGTCAGACACACCATGTACTGATTTATAATAGAGGAATATGATGGGGCAGTTTTGATGGGGCAAATCTGATGGGGCAGTTTTGATGGTGGCAATATGATGGGGCAGTTTTGATGGGACAATTCTGATGGGGCAGTTTTGATGGTGGCAATATGATGGGGCAGTTTTGATAGGGCAATTCTGATGGGGCAGTTTTGATAGGGCAATTCTGATGGGGCAGTTTTGATGGGGGCAGTTTTGATGGTGGCAATATGATGGGGCAGTTTTGATGGGGCAATTCTGATGGGGCAGTTTTGATGGTGGCAATATGATGGGGCAGTTTTGATGGGTACAATTTTGATGGGGCAATTCTGATGGGGCAGTTTTGATGGCAATATGATGGGGGCAGTTTTGATGGGGCAGTTTTGATGGTGGCAATATGATGGGGCAGTTTTGATGGGGCAATTCTGATGGGGCAGTTTTGATGGTGGCAATATGATGGGGAAGTTTTGATGGGGCAATTCTGATGGTGGCAATATGATGGGGCAGTTTTGATGGGCCAATTCTGATGGGGCAATTCTGATGGGTCAGTTTTGATGGTGACAATATGATGGGGCAGTTTTGATGGGGACAATTTTGATGAGGCAATTCTGATGGGGCAGTTTTGATGGCAGTATGATGGGGGCAGTTGTGATGGGGGCCATTTTAGCAATTCAGCTATTCAGCATTCCCACGCATTTTCCCCAGGAAATGCATTTTCTAGTTTATTTTTATTTCTTTATTTATTATTCCGTACGTTTTTTGGCTCTGCGTAACTTCTGCATACTTTTAGCTATTAAAACCATTCAACTATTAAAACGTTCGTCTCTTTCAGCTGATGATGGGACTTTTTCAACTTTTTTTCTACCATTTATACTTTTTAAAATATTAAGCTTTTTATCACTTTTTTTTAACATTGAAGTCAATGGGAGCATGCTTCAGATCCTTAAAATCTTCTTCCGCTCCCAAAAGTTTCAGCTCCTTCATACTTTCACCTACAGATGCCAAACAAACTTTAAAATGTTCAAAAAATATTCAGCTATCTGGCTATATCTTTCAGTTTGATATCTTTTACAGTTTTTGTGAAAAAGCTTTTTGTTTAGAGGTCATTTCAGGAAATTTTAGCCATTAAACAGAGTGTACTGTGTTGCTTTTGTTGCCATGGTTACCAAAGCTTCTGTTATACACAGGGGGGGTGGCTGGAGCATCTCAGCTCTGATTACAGAGTGTGGGGGAGGGGACAGACACACCATGTACTGATTTATAATAGAGGAATATGATGGGGCAGTTTTGATGGTGCAGTTTTGATGGGGCAATTATGATGGGGCAGTTTTGATGGTGGCAATATGATGGGGCAGTTTTGATGGGACAATTCTGATGGGGCAGTTTTGATGGTGGCAATATGATGGGGCAGTTTTGATAGGGCAATTCTGATGGAGCAGTTTTGATGGGGCAATTCTGATGGGGCAGTTTTGATGGTGGCAATATGATGGGGCAGTTTTGATGGTGGCAATATGATGGGACAGTTTTGATGGGGCAATTCTGATGGGGCAGTTTTGATGGTGGCAATATGATGGGGCAGTTTTGATGGGGACAATTTATTGGAGCAGTTTTAAAGGTGTCAATATGATGGGGCAGTTTTGATGGGTGCAGATTTGATGGTGGCAATATGATGAGGCAGTTTTGATGGGGACAATTTTTATGGGGCGATTCTGATGGGGCAGTTTTGATGGCAATATGATGGGGACAGTTTTGCTGGGGGCCGTTTTAGCAGTTCAGCTATTCAGCATTCCCATGCATTTTCCCCAGGAAATGCATTTTCTAGTTTCAATTGGCTTTGCTGAATGCTCATGTGCTATACAGAGCTTCAGGAAATGCTGGACGAGAACATCGGAGGAAGAACCAGAAGAACCAGAAGAAGAAGAAAGAAGAAGCATTTAAATAAAGGAATTGTCAAAAACTGTCTCTTATAATTTTTAAAATTTTTGACAGCTTTTTTAGTGAAATGGTAAGGGTACAAGTACCCCTTTACCATTTCACACAGGGGGGAGGGCCGGGATCTGGGGTCCCCTTGTTAAAGGGGGCTTCCAGATTCCGATAAGCTCCCCGCCCGCAGACCCCCACAACCACCGGCCAGGGTTGTGGGGATGAGGCCCTTGTCCTCAT
Source organism: Aquarana catesbeiana (assembly GCF_042186555.1). NCBI lineage: Eukaryota > Metazoa > Chordata > Amphibia > Anura > Ranidae > Aquarana > Aquarana catesbeiana. Next base: position 134,330,917 of record NC_133329.1, read on the forward strand.
CAACATGGGGACAAAGTGTTTTGGGGGGCTACCCCAAAGCACCCTCCAATGTTGAGGGCATGTGGCCTGGTACGGTTCAGGAGGGTGGGCGCTCTCTCATCCCCCCCTCTTTTCCTGCGGCCTGCCAGGTTGCGTGCTCGGATAAGGGTCTGGTATGGATTTTTGGGGGGACCCCACGCCGTTTTTTAAAAAAAATTTTGGCACGGGGTTCCCCTTAATATCCATACCAGACCTGAAGGGCCTGGTATGGAATTTAGGGGGACCCCCCCACGTCATTTTTAAAAAAAATTTTTTGGCCCGGGGTTCCCCTTAATATCCATACCAGACCTGAAGGGCCTGGTATGGAATTTAGGGGGACCCCCCACATAATTTTTTTTTTTTTTTTATTCTGGTTCGGGGTTCCCCTGTGGCGAATTCCCATGCCGTTTTTATCAATGAACTTCTATGTGTATTGTCAGACCGGCAATGCATTAATAGCCGCGAGTAGGATTTTCCGATGTAAAATGTCCGATCGGAGCGTGTTGTCGGAAATTCCGACCGTGTGTGGGCTCCATCGGACATTTTCCATCGGATTTTCCGACACACAAAGTTGGAGAGCAGGAGATAAAATTTTCCGACAACAAAATCCGTTGTCAGAAATTCCGATTGTGTGTACACAAATCTGACGGACAAAGTGCCACGCATGCTCAGAATAAATAAAGAGATGAAAGCTATTGGCCACTGCCCCGTTTATAGTCCCGACGTACGTGTTTTACGTCACCGCATTCAGAACGATCGGATTTTCCGACAACTTTGTGTGACCGTGTGTATGCAAGACAAGTTTGAGCCAACATCCGTCGGAAAAAATCCATGGATTTTGTTGTCGGAATGTCCGAACAAAGTCCGACCGTGTGTACGCCCTATTACTGTTATACTGTAATGTTACTTTGTTTTATTGTTAACCATCATTTGCTTAGCAGGTACGCCATTCAGTTGCAGCGTGAATTTATTTATCTTGACAGCAACAGCGTTTGCTCCCACGATACATAAAGCCGTGACTCCAGCGCTGTCGGAGGTGATTTCACCACCACAATTACATACTTCAGCATATATACCGAAGCGTGGGGGCAACAGTGGGCGAAGGAGTGATTTGCTCCTACTTTTTGCGGGAGGATGCCCCCATGCTTCGGCATATATATATTTTAGGCACAGGTTGCGTTAAATGTTTTATTTTTTACTATTTTTTTTGTATTTGCTTTGCAGGTATGGTAAGTCTTACTGTTATACTGTAATGTTACTTTGTTTTATTGTTAACCATCATTTGCTTAGCAGGTACGCCATTCAGTTGCAGCGCGGCTTTATTTATCTTGACAGCAACAGAGTTTGCTCCCACGATACATAAAGCCGTGACTCCAGCGCTGTCGGAGGTGATTTCACCACCACAGTTACATACTTCAGCATATATGCCGAAGCGTGGGGGCAGCAGTGGGTGAAGGAGCGATTTGCTCCTACCTTTTGCGGGAGGATGCTCCCATGCTTCGGCATATATAAACGGTGCATGTATGCCCATCATTAGAAGTGGGTGGATGAAGGGAGGTATTCTAATGGTGGGCATACCCACCGATCAATCTCTTTTTTTCATGCAGCCCACAGGCTGCATGAAAAAAAAGTTTACAATATATGCCCAACAAGGACCAGCAACGTACTGGTATGTTGCTGGACTTTGAGTGGTTATACCAGAAAGATGCCTGCAGGTTTAGGTATCATCTTGGTATCATTCTTTTCAGCCAGCGGTCGGCTTTCATGTAAAAGCAATCCTAGTGGCTAATTAGCTTTTACAAGCAGTGGGAGGGAATACCCCCCCCCCCCCCCACCGTCTTCCATGTTTTTCTCTGGCTCTCCTGTCCCAAAAGGGAACCTGAGAATGCAGCCGGTGATTCAGCCAGCTGACCATAGAGCTGATCAGAGACCAGAATGGCTCCAAACATCTCTATGGCCTAAGAAACCGGAAGCTACGAGCATTTCATGACTTAGATTTCGCCGGATGTAAACAGCGCCATTGGGAAATTGGGAAAGCATTTTATCAGATGCTTTGAGGGCAGAGGAGAGATCTAGGGTCTAATAGACCCCAATTTTTTTCAAAAAAGAGTACCTGTCACTACCTATTGCTATCATAGGGGATATTTACATTCCCTGAGATAACAATAAAAATGATTTAAAAAAAAAATGAAAGGAACAGTTTAAAAATAAGATAAAAAAGCAAAAAAATAATAAAGAAAAAAAAAAAAGCACCCCTGTCTCCCCCTGCTCTCACGCAAAGGCGATCGCAAGCGTCGGTCTGGCGTCAAATGTAAACAGCAATTGCACCATGCATGTGAGGTATCACCACGAAGGTCAGATCGAGGGCAGTTATTTTAGCAGTAGACCTCCTCTGTAAATCTAAAGTGGTAACCTGTAAAGGCTTTTAAAGGCTTTTAAAAATGTATTTAGTTTGTCGCCACTGCACGTTTGTGCGCAATTTTAATGCATGTCATGTTTGGTATCCATGTACTCGGCCTAAGATCTTTTTTTTATTTCATCAAACATTTGGGCATCATAGTGTGTTTTAGTGCATTAAAATTTTAAAAAGTGTGTTTTTTCCCAAAAAAATGCGTTTGAAAAATCGCTGCGCAAATACTGTGTGAAAAAAAAAAAATGAAACACCCACCATTTTAATCTGTAGGGCATTTGCTTTAAAAAATATATAATGTTTGGGGGTTCAAAGTAATTTTCTTGCAAAAAAAATAATTTTTTCATGTAAACAAAAAGTGTCAGAAAGGGCTTTGTCTTCAAGTGGTGGGTGATGTGTGACATAAGCTTCTAAATGTTGTGCATAAAATGCCAGGACAGTTCAAAACCCCCCCAAATGACCCCATTTTGGAAAGTAGACACCCCAAGCTATTTGCTGAGAGGCATGTCGACACTAGTTGCGGGAAAGAGACAAATTTTTTTTTTTTTTGCACAAAGTTGTCACTAAATGATATATTGCTCAAACATGCCATAGGAATATGTGAAATTACACCCCAAAATACATTCTGTTGCTTCTCCTGAGTACGGGGATACCACATGTATGCTATGATAGCAATAGGTAGTGACAGGTACTCTTTTTTGAAAAAAATTGGGGTCTATTAGACCCTAGATCTCTCCTCTGCCCTCAAAGCATCTGATAAAATGCTTTCCCAATTTCCCAATGGCGCTGTTTACATCCGGCGAAATCTAAGTCATGAAATGCTCGTAGCTTCCGGTTTCTTAGGCCATAGAGATGTTTGGAGCCATTCTGGTCTCTGATCAGCTCTATGGTCAGCTGGCTGAATCACCGGCTGCATTCTCAGGTTAGAGCAATATATCATTTAGTGACAACTTTGTGCAAAAAAAAAAAAAATTTGTCACTTTCCCGCAACTTGTGTCAAAATATAAAATATTCCATGGACTCAACATGCCTCACAGCAAATATCTTGGGGTGTCTACTTTCCAAAATGGGGTCATTTGGGGGGGGTTGTGCCATCTGGGCATTTTATGGCCTTCAAAACTGTGATAAAAAGAACAAAGGATTCCCCTTGGGTGGGATTTTAAGGGCATTACCATGAATAATACATTGTAGGTAAAAAAAAGGTAATTTTATTACAAAGCACAAAAACATGACAAAAAATACACCATAAAAAATTATTAAATCAAACACAAATGATACATACAAACAATTGCATCAAAGGCAACATGTATTAAATAAAGAATACCACAACATGGCAAAGAAAACAGACCAATGGTATAGGATGAGGTATGTCTCACTAAACCGACGCGTTTCGGAAAAGTCCTTCATCAAGATTTGCCAAGTGAGAATTATCATCCAATGCAAATGTTATAAAGGCATCCAAGACATACAATCAGCTCTGCTGCGGTATCCCAGGCCGTGTGCACATAGCGAAAATCCAATTGTGAGTAGGTGAAATACTATAGGTGATTCATATAAGGAGTACAGTCCCCATAGGTGCTGAAAAACGTCACGTCCAAGAGTTTGGCGCGGCGCCTGTGCATGGGCTGGGGTCCAAGAGGATCCTCGGACCTGGGAACTAGAGCCAAAGATGACACCTACAAGTTGTTCCGTAGGGGAGGGGAGGAGGGCTCACAAAACACCATGCTGGCGGCCATACAGCTGACACTAAAGAGGAGACTTTAGCAGCCAAGAGCGCAGCGTGGGTGCATCATCCTCCTCCGATCACGTCGTGATGCCTTTATAACATTTGCATTGGATGATAATTCTCACTTGTCAAACCTTGATGAAGGACTTTTCCGAAACGCGTCGGTTTAGTGAGACTTACCTCATCCTATACCATTGGTCTGTTTTCTTTGCCATGTTGTGGTATTCTTTATTTCATACATGTTGCCTTTGATGCAATTGTTTGTATGTATCATTTGTGTTTGATTTAATAATTTTTTATGGTGTATTTTTTGTCATGTTTTTGTACTTTGTAATAAAATTACCTTTTTTACCTACAATGTATTATTCATGGTAATGCCCTTAAAATCCCACCCAAGGGGAATCCTTTGTTCTTTTTCTCTACTATGGGATGTGGCATACCCTCCTTTGTTTACTACTTCCGGTCAGAGCTCTCTCGTTTTCAAAACTGTGATAGGTAGTGAGAAGTGAAATCAAAACTTTACGCCCTTAGGAATCCTGAAGGTGGTGCTTGGTTTTCGGGCCCCATACGCGGCTAGCCTCCCAAAAAGTCCTACACATGTGGTATCCCTGTACTCAGGAGAATCAGCAGAATGTATTTTGGGGTGCAATTCCACATATGCCCATGGCCTGTGTGAGCAATATATCATTTAGTGACAACTTTGTGCAAAAAAAAAAAAAAAAGTTTGTCATATTCCTGCAACTTGTGTCAAAATATAAAATATTCCATGGACTCAACATGCCTCTCAGCAAATAGCTTGGGGCATCTACTTTCCAAAATGGGGTCATTTGGGGGGGTTTTATGCCATCTTGGCATTTTATGGCCTTCAAAACTGTGATAGGTAGTGAGGAGTGAAATAAAAAATTTACGCCCTTAGAAATCCTGAAGACGATGCTTGGTTTCGGGGCCCTGTACGCGGCTAGGCTCCCAAAAAGTCCCACACATGTGGTATCCCCATACTCAGGAGAAGCAGCTAAATGTGTTTTGGGGTGCAATTCCACATATGCCCATGGCCTGTGTGAGCAATATATCATTTATTGACAACTTTTTGTAATTTTTTTTGTCATTATTCAATCACTTGGGACAAAAAAAAATAATATTCAATGGGCTCAACATGCCTCTCAGCAATTTCCTTGGGGTGTCTACTTTCCAAAATGGGGTCATTTGGGGGGGGGGGGTTGTACTGCCCTGCCATTTTAGCACCTCAAGAAATGAGATAGGCAGTCATAAACAAAAAGCTGTGTAAATTCCAGAAAATCTACCCTAGTTTGTAGACGCTATAACGTTTGCGCAAACCAATAAATATACGCTTATTGACATTTTTTTTCCAAAGAAATGTGGCTGAATACATTTTGGCCTAAATGTATGACTAAGATTGAGTTTATTGGATTTTTTTAAAACAAAAAGTAGTAAATATCATTTTTTTTCAAAATTTTTGGTCTTTTTCCATTTTTAAACCACAGAGGTGATCAAATACCATCAAAAGAAAGTTCTATTTGTGGGAAGAAAAGGACGCAAATTTCGTTTGGGTACAGCATTGCATGACCGCACAATTAGCAGTTAAAGCGACGCAGTGCCAAATTGTAAAAAGCGCTCTGGTCAGGAAGGGGATGAATCCTTCCGGGGCTGAAGTGGTTAAAAAAGTATTGAACTTTTCCACATTTTGACATGTTACAACCAAAAATGTAAATGTATTTTTATTGGGATTTTATGTGATAGACCAACACAAAGTGGCACATAAATGTGAAGTGAAAGGAAAATAATAAATAATTTTTAACATTTTTTTACAAATAAATATGTGAAAAGTGTGGCATGCATTTGTATTCAGCCCCTCTGAGTCAATACTCTGTAGAACCACCTTTCGCTGCAATTATAGCTGCAAGTCTTTTTGGGAATGTTTCTACCAGCTTTGCACATCTACAGAGTGACATTTTTGCCCATTATTTTTTGCAAAATGGCTCAAGCTCTGTCAGATTGTATGTAGAGCATCTATCAACAGCAAGTTTCAATACTTGCCACAGATTCTCAATTGGATTTAGGTCTGGACTTAGACTGAGCTATTCTAACACGTGACTATGCTTTGAGCTAAACCATTCCATTGTAGCTCTGGCTGTATGTTTAGAGTTGTGCTGGAAGCTGAACCTCCTCACCAGTCTCAAGTTATTTTCAAACACTTCTAAGATTGCCTTGTATTTGGTTCCATCCATCTTCCCATCAACTCTAACCAGTTACCCAGTCCCTGCTCAGAAAGAGCATCCCCACAACATGATGCTGCCATCACCATGTTTCATGGTGGGGATGGTGTGTTGAGGGTGATATGCAATGTTAGTTTTCCGCCACACATAGCGTTTTCCATTTAGGCCAAAAAGTATAATTTTGGTCTCATTTGTACAGAGCACCTTCTTCCACATGTTTGCTGTGTACCCCAAATGGCTTCTTGCAAACTGCAAACAGGACTTCTTATTGCTTTCTTTCAACAATGGCTTTCTTCCTAAAGGTCAGATTTGTGGAGTGCACGACTAATGGTTGTCCTGTGGACAGATTCTCCCACCTGAGCTGTGGATCTCTGCAGCTCCTCCAGAGTTACCATGGGCCTCTTGGCTGCTTCTATGATTAAGGATCTCCTTGCCCAGCCTGTCAGTTTAGGTGGACGGCCATTTCTTGGTAGGTTTGCAGTTGTGCCATACTTTCCATTTTTGGATGATGGATTAAACAGCGCTCTGTGAGATGTTCAAAAGTTTGGGATAGTTTTTTATAACCTAACCCTGCTTGAAACCTCTCCACAACTTTACCCCTGAGCTGTCTGGTGTGTTCCTTAGCCTTCATGATGCTGTTTCTTCACTAAGGTTTTCTAACAAACCTCTGAGGGCTTCACAGAACAGCTGTATTTAAACTGAGATTAAATTACACACAGGTGGACTCTATTTACTAATTAGGTGACTTCTGAAGGCTATTGATTCCTCTAGATTTTAGTTAGGGGTATCAAAGTAAAGGGGCTGAATACAAATGCACGCCACACTTTTCAGATATTTATTTGTAAAAAAAATGATGTGCCACTTTGTGTTGGTCTATCACATAAAATCCCAATAAACTACATTTACGGTTTTGGTTTTAACATGATAAAATGGGGAAAATGTCAAGGGGTATGAATACTTTTTCAAGACACTGTATGTGTCCATACACAAATAGGCATCACAAGCATTTAGAGGCAAGAGTGTTTAGGGACAGAAATCTAAATGAACCAAAATCGTAGTCAGAGAAAGGTTTGGGCATGAAAACGGCTGACATGCTTAAATGCATGTAAACGTTTTGCAAACACTTTTAGGCGCATTTTACTATTCTGACTAATGGAATGAATGAACTCCCATGTGTATGACGCACCTGCAAAACGTGGCTTTTTAATGCTACTTTTACCTCTTCTAGAGCAAAGGCATCCAGGAGAGGAAAATATATATATATATATATATATATATATATATATATATATATATATATATATATATAGTAAAGTTTGGGGGATAATAGCTCCACGGGACCAAGTGCATAAACCGTTTAAACTTTAAACAAAAAGGCTTTTATTTGTAAGCAAATCAAAAAAAAAAAAAAGCTTCATTCAGCACACAGCACAAAAATATAAAACAAAGTCCGCTTATCTTCAGCACAAAGAAAATTAAAGAAATGGCACGTACAGTTGGTGGCCGGGTCTTCACCCCAGAATTTTTAGAGTCATTGCCTTCCTGTTTTTGAGGCTCACCAATGGTTTACATCTTGTGGTGAACCCTCTGTATTCACTCTGGTGAAGTCTTCTCTTGATTGTTGACTTTAACACACATACACCTACCTCCTGGAGAGTGTTCTTGATCTGGCCAACTGTTGTGAAGGGTGTTTTCTTCACCAGGGAAAGAATTCTTCGGTCATCCACCACAGTTGTTTTCTGTGGTCTTCCAGGTCTTTTGGTGTTGCTGAGCTCACCGGTGCGTTCTTTCTTTTTAAGGATGTTCCAAACAGTTGATTTGGCCACACCTAATGTTTTTGCTATCTCTCTAATGGGTTTGTTTTGTTTTTTCAGCCTAATGATGGCTTGCTTCACTGATAGTTACAGCTCTTTGGATCTCATACTAAGAGTTGACAGCAACAGATTCCAAATGCAAATAGCACACTTGAAATTAACTCTGGACCTTTTATCTGCTCCTTGTAAATGGGATGAGGGAATAACACACACCTGGCCATGGAAAAACTGAGCAGCCAATTGTCCCATTACTTTTGGTCCCTTAAAAAGTGGGAGGCACATATACAAACTGTTGTAATTCCTATACCGTTCACCTGATTTGGATGTAAATACCCTCAAATTAAATTGTTTAATTTCAAATCCATTGTGGTGGTGTATAGAGCCAAAAAGATTAGAATTGTGTCGATGTCCCAATATTTATGGACCCAACTGTATATATTGTAGGTTTGCTGTTTCAGTTGCCAAAAGGTTTGTAATTTTGGCAAGCCACGGTGACACATACATATCTTTGCTAGTCGTAAGATCACTCTGTTAATTTCTGGTTTACCTTTACTCTATTTTGGGTCATCTCCATGCTTGATGATTAGAGGTGATAATTCACTGTCCAATAAGGAGGCTGGAGGTGAAATGGTGACATGGTAAGCTGCACTAATGTACCAGGAAGATAAATTACATAAACATAAATTAACTATATGTGGCTATACAGAATTACAAATTCTTTAGTAAGGAAAAACAGTAAAAATATAATATATGTATATGAGCTGTATATTCTTGACTGTGTATTTTACAGCATACACATAGTGAATGAGTCCCTATGGCTGTTTCCACTTTGGAATTCAGTGTGCAATAAAGTAATCAAGATATTGCCTATTGCAGGGGCTAAATAAAGCAAATCAGAATAGCCAGAAGCAGACAGTTTTGAAATATTTGCAAGTGGGATGGTTGGTATGGTTCCTGCAGGCTGCTCATAGTCATTGCCCTTTGCACTGCCCTATTATATAAGCCCAGCAATCTTGATTTAGCTGTGGTTGGATACCTGCATAGTGTGCTTAGTTAAACTGTGTCCTTAGTTTGAGGATCTTGCTCTCTGTAGAGATTATCTGAGGACACAAACCCACACTAGGTGTGTCACGGAAAAAATATAGAGCAAGATAAAACCTGTTAAGTCAAACAAAAAAGTTTAAATCTAAAAATACTTCTACATGTGAATGTGACATTTCAGATTCTGCATAACAGACTTTTTGGTGATATATGGGGATATGCGGTGAAGATATACTATAACTATATAATAGTAATAAAAAACACAGAAATGTATGAAAATGTAGGAAAATGAATCCTCTTCAGACAAGCTTACAGCCTAAGACAGCGGGGGGTAACTGCAGGAGATAAGGGAGATGTGACAACAGTATTAGTGCTGAAAATCTGTGGTTCTCTAACTTTTTTTTGAGGACCACTTTAAAGTGGACCTTCACTCTCATTTTTCACATTAGTTAATCTCACTGTTTACCCTCTCAGTTGTCCAAATTGGAAATAATTTTTTTATTTCACTTTTTTACAAATACCCTTTTTTTCTTTCAGGTTGACCTCTGCTTCCTCATTTTTTGCCTGGGCTAGAATGACATTGGTTAGTACAAATTCCGTGCACATGGGTGGGATTTGTGACTCTTATGTAGCTGTACTATGGCAAAGTGTAATCAAATTGATTCCTGCTAGATTTCTGGGTGCACATGAGCAGGAATGTCATGACCAGCTCACATTATATCCCTACCTTAGATGGTGGCGTGGAGGAGAAGAGGGACTCGAAAAGTTCATGGACTGCAAAATATTGTAAGCATGCATAGTAAATGTGTGGAGTTCCTCTTTAAGATATTTCTTCCCAAGTAAATACACACTTTTACTGATGTATGTTGCATTCGGAGGGACATGCAGAGCCATTGCCCACTCCCCCAGTTCTCTGCACTTCTGTTATCTCGCTCCCAGTAACAGAATGGAGTCCAGCCAAGCACATAGCAGGCCCAATGCATGCTCATTAACTCTTTCCTTCCTGTACCTAGTGATTAGGCCTTAGATCTCTGTAAGGCTAGTCTGCTCATGGTGAAAGCTAAAGAGGGAGTCAGAGCACCGACCCCCTTGCTACAAGAGGACCTGTCACCCAACCAGGTATCACACCAAATGACTGGTTGCTGTGGCTATTTTTTTTATTACCCATGGCAACTACCTCCTCTTCTCAGCCTCATAGATTAACTTTTTCGTAGTGGTGTTACACATGCCCCATAGTGCTATTACAGACCCAGGTTCTTATAAATACTCCAAGACTCACAATGCACCCCTTTGAATAACTTCAGACCTGGATGGAAGCAGTTGAAACAACTTTTACTGAAAGTTCAGTAGAACATGTATAACATGCAATAATGTCCTCATACTAACTACACCTAATCGTGGTTGCTCCAGGTTACCTGAACAAGTGAAGCAGCTTTGGGAGTAATCCATACTTGGGAAGTCTCGAACAGAGAAGTTCATGTCCTTAGGGTGTCCCCATAAATCGAAGTCCAATAATGGAATACAGGTCCCAGCAAGCCCGTTCCCTCTTAAGTCCCGAGCCCCTTAAGATCCAGACCTCTTACTATTTATATCACATTGGAGGAAGGCTGGACCCAAGAAAAATCCTGCAAACGCACTTGGGGAAGGCAGCAAAACATTACCCCTTCCCCCTAACGTGGGCAGCCAAAGCTAACTAAACATACAGTAGGCCACCTGCCTAAACTGTCACGTGATCTCCCCTGTGTCAGCCAGTGATGGCTGCAGGGGAATGGAGAGATCACTCAGCAATGGCTGGCAACGCCTGAGTGAAGACATCACCCATACGCTTACAATGACCCACTCATTGTTGGCACTTCCTCCTCTCTCCTGCAGGTGATGATGACTGAAAAGAGGTGAGCCATTCATGTGATGGCCCGAAAATAGGTAAGTATACAGAGTTTTTTTTATACAGGCTAGACAGAATAGTTGTTTGGAGGGGGTAGGGAATATTTTTAAGAGTAGTTAGGGTTTAACCTGAATTCTGCTTTAAAATAGGATATACACATTTTTTTTGTTCATTCATTCATTGTTGAACAGAGCAATGCTGGAAATGCCACCCACTATCTATCTATCTATCTATCTATCTATCTATCTATCTATCTATCTATCTATCTATCTATCTATCTATCTATCTATCTGTCAGGTCTCTCACTTACCAGACCTTTGATTCCGCTTGGGAAGAGGGTAGGCTTCCTTACGCATCCAACTTGCGGCCCCTGGTAGAGCAGACAGGAAGCACACGAGTGCGGAGTGGTATGAGAGCCTGTGCAGTAATCCGGATTCCGGAAGCAGGAAGTCTCCAAACAGCAGATGGTAATCAAAGGCACAGGCAACAGATGCTGAGCAGGAGCTATAGACTGGTCACACACAGGCAGGGTTCGGCAACAGGCGGGCAGCGGAGGTACAGGAGGAGCAGGCAGAAGCGGGGTCAAACAAGCCGGGGTCAGATGCAGGCGGAAGTCAGGAGAGTCAAAAAGGCAAGCTGGGTCGTCAACAGATCAGAACACAGGAACACAGGAACAAGGAACAAGCAACGGGAACTTAGGCACGGGAGCTGTTGATCAGGCAGCACCGATCAGAGGGAGAGGAAGGCCTAAATAGGCTGATTGGCGCCAAACACCGTGCACATGTGCGCGCCGTTACGCACAGGCGCACGCACCTGAGAGTGCCCCCGGAGTGCAGTGCGCACACCAGCACCACCTGGCACATGCATAACAACGCCCATAGGCGGACGCGTGCAAATGTGAACGCGCGCGCCCGGGCACCACCGCGTCCACCATGGCCAGCCGGAACGCCAACACCAGTGCCCATAGAGGCGGGCACCTGAGCACCCACAGGAACGCGCGCACCAGCGCGCCCCGGCGCGCAACGACGCCCAACCAGGTAACCTCTCTGACAGTGCCCCCTCCTCAAGGGCAGACACCGGATGCCCAATTGGGCTAACTTGGAGGCATGCGAGTCTTTGAAAGCCTGCAAGAGTTCTCTGGCATGCAAATTGTCTTCTGGTTCCCATGAGTTGTCTTCAGGGCCATATCCTTTCCACTTTATGAGGTATTGGGTTTGATTACGCCTCCTTCTGCAGTCTAAGATTGCTTCCACTTCGAACTCCTCCTCGTTGTCCATAAGAATGGGTTGGGTGGACCGACACTACGGCCAACAAAAGAATTGGGGGTAACCGGCTTCAAGAGAGACACGTGGAAGACCGGGTGCACCTTCAGAGAATTAGGCAGGTCAAGCTCGTAAGCGACATTGTTAATTTTCCTCCTTACCAGGAAGGGACCCAGGAACTTAGGGCCTAGTTTCTTAGACGGGCAAACCAACTTCAGATTGGCGGTAGATAACCATACTGAGTTGCCGGGTTCCAACACAAGTTCTCCACGCCTCTTTTTATCAAACATTTTCTTGTAACCTTCTTGGGCCTTGGCCATGGTATTCTGTAATAGTCTGTTGTTTACTGAGAAGAAATTCAGGGTTTCAGCTACTGCAGGAACAGAACACTCAGGTATTGACCCAGGCAAAAAGGACGGATGAAAGCCATAGTTGGCATAGAATGGAGTCTGGATGGTAGCTGAATGCAAGGAATTGTTGTAAGAAAACTCTGCAATAGGGAGTAGGGAGGCCCAATCATCCTGGGAAAGGGCAGAAAAACAGCGAAGATATTGCTCCAGGGTTTGATTCGTCCTCCCAGTTTGCCCATTTGACTGGGGATGGTAGGCTGAGGAGAACGCCAATTCAATTTCCAAGAAGCCACAGAGGGCCTTCCAGAATCTGGAGGTGAACTGGACACCACGGTCAGAAACTATATTCTTTGGAACTCCATGCAACCGGACAATTTCCTTAAAGTGGTTGTATAGTCTTTTTTTTAACTTTTACCTACAGGTAAGCCTATAATAAGGTTTACCTGTAGGTAAAAAAAATATCTCCTAAACCTGTACGGTTTAGGAGATATTCCCCTTGCTATGAGCCGCTGACTGCAGCGGCGCATGCGCACAGGGGATTCTCGGCTGAAGGCCCGGCAACTGCCGGACCTTGCCAGGTAAGAAATCTCCCGCGCGCATGCCAGGTAAGATACCGACTCCTCGTTCTAAGGTAAGTATTTCATAATGAGCTAGTATGCAGTGCATACTAGCTCATTATGCCTTTTGCTTTACAGGGGTAAAAAAAAAAATTTCAGCGGGTATACAACCGCTTTAATGAAAATATTGGCTGTCTCCGTAGCCGATGGAGTACCCTTCATTGGAAGGAAATGGGCCATTTTAGACAATCTGTCTACCACGACAAAGATGGAGGAAAAGCCTTCTGATGGGGGGAGTTCAACGACAAAGTCCATTGAAATCATACTCCATGGTCTCTCTGGGACTGGGAGAGGTTTCAATAGTCCCCAGGCTCTAGCCCGGCTGTTCTTGCTTCTGGCGCACGTATTGCAGGAATCAACAAACTTTTTACAGTCCCTAATAAGGTGAGGCCACCAGAAGGTACTCTGTACCAGATCACTTGTTTTTCGTGTGCCAAAATGTCCAGCCAGTTTATGATCATGACAAAGTTCCAATACCTGTACCCTTAGTTCTTCAGGGACCACAATCTTGTTTTAATGCCAAAACAGGCCATCCTTGGCACAGGCCCCAGCGGGTAGAGTCATCCCCATAGAAGCCTGATTTGAGAGACTAGATCTTCTTGTAGAAGCAAGAAATTCCCAGGGGGAAGGATGGTATCTGGAGGTATGGCTTCTTCCGAATCATGGAACATGAAAGTGAAAGTGCGTCAGACTTAACATTTTTGGATCCGGGTCTGAAGGTGATGTGGAACTAAAAACGAGAGAAAAAAAGTGCCCATCTGGCCTACCGGGGTTTTAGCCTCTTAGCCATTCTCAAGTATTCTAAGTTTTTATGGTCCGTGTAGACCAGGATGGGATAAGCAGCACCCTCCAGAAGGTAACTCCATTCCTCTAAAGCTGCTTTAATAGCCAGAAGTTCTCGATCTCCCACATCGTAATTTCTCTCAGAAGATGAAAGTTTACGTGAGAAAAACCCCACAGGGTACAGAAGAGCTTTGGTGCCTTGTCGTTGCGAGAGCACAGCTCCTACCGCAATTTCGGATGCGTCAACTTCTAACACAAACAGTAGAGCTGGGTTGGGATGCTTCAGAATGGTGGCTGAGGTAAACAGAGCTTTGAGTTCCTCGAAGGCCAACTGTGCCTTAGGAGTACAGCAAAACCTATTTCCTTGTCTGGTGAGTCCAGTAATGGGAGCGATTATTAAGGAGAATCCTTTTATGAATTTCCTATAGAAATTGTCAAAACCAATAAAGCGTTGTACCCCTTTCTTATCTACGGGTGCAGGCCAGTCCAGGATAGCAGATACCTTTTGGGGATCCATCTTGATACCCTCAGGGGAGATGATCAGGCCCAGGAACTGAATGCATTGAAGCTCAAACTCGCATTTTTCGAGTTTGGCATAGAGCCGATGTTGCCTAAGTCGGGTGAGAACATTTCGTACATGCCTGCGGTGGTAGGCCAGAGATGCGGAAAAAAATCAGGATATCGTCCAGATAGACTATGACATAGAGGTCCAGGAAGTCACGGAAGAGGTCATTGATGAAGTGTTGGAAGGTTGCTGGCTCGTTACACAGGCCAAAGGGCATGACAAGGTACTCGAAGTGCCCAAATCAAGTACGAAAAGCCGTCTTCCACTCATCCCCTTCTCTTATGCGAATTAAGTTATACGCCCCGCGGAGATCCAACTTGGTGATAACTTTTGCGGTTCCCAGTCTTTGAAATAATTCAGGTACTAATGGTAACGGGTATCTGTTCTTGATAGTGATTTTGTTTAATTTCCGGTAGTCGATACAGGGGCGTAGGGAGTGATCCTTCTTCTCCACGAAGAAGATGCCTGCACCCGCTGGAGACGTGGAGGGGCGAATTAACCCTTTCTTTAAGTTTTCATGAATACAATTTTTCAAAGTGCCCAGCTCCTGCTCAGTTAGTGGGAAAATCCTCCCGAAGGGAACTTCGGTTCCAGGTAAGAGTTCTATTGGGCAGTCATAAGGCCTGTGCACTGGAAGGGTCTCTGCCCCCTTCTTGCTGAAGACATCCTGGAAATCCCGTTAGGCCTCGGGAAGGGGTTGGCAAAGCTTGGTATCAGAATCCAAGCAAAGACACTGAGTCGGTGTCACGGGTGTCCCATGTAAGCAGTGTTGCCTGCAGTAGTCAGATAGAAATTAGATCTTTCCCGTAGACCAGTCAATGCTGAGGTTGTGTGCCTGTAGCCAGGGCATTCCTAGGATGATTGGAAAGAGAGGAGAGGAGATGACATCCAAGCGTAAGAGTTCCTGGTGTTCCGGACCTATGGTGGCCAGTAGTGGAACGGTCTCACAGGTGACTGGACCGGAACTGAGGGTAGAGCCATCTGCTAAGAATACTGCAAGTCCCTGGGTTTTAGGTTGAAGAGGGATGCCATGATTATTAACAAAGGTCTGGTCAATGAAACCGCTGCATGCTCCAGAGTCAATAATGACCGACACCGGGATGTTCTTTCCGGGAAGCTGTAACATAACAGAGAGTGTCAAATGGTTACCAGATTTGGGCAAAACAGGTGCACAAAAGGAAGAAGACGTCAGACACTTACGTATCTTGTTGGGGCAGGCCCTCACAAAATGTCCTTGTTCTCCGCAGTACAGGCATAAGTTGTGAGTATGTCTGCGCATCTTCTCTTTTGGGGTAAGGGATGGCCAGAGCAGACCAAGTTGCATGGGTTCGGGTGCTTCCATGACCGGAGTAGGGGAAACAGGAGGCAATTGGTTGGGGGAACTGGAAACCTTAGGGAGCATCCAAATGGGACGAGGATGACTAGAGGACCTCTCAGAACGTCTATCTCTCAGACGACGGTCAATCTGAATGGACAGGTTTATGAGTTCATCCAGGGTCTGAGGTATCCCAACACGTGCCAGCTCATCTTTAAGGGGATCTGATAACCCCATCCGAAATTGATGACGCAAGGCAGCGTCGTTCCACTCTGTATCAGAGCTCCAACGTCGGAACTCAACTGCGTAATCTTTGGCCGCTCTGCGACCTTGCTGCAGGGAGTGCAAGGCTGCCTCAGCAGTAGCAGTTAGTTGTGGGTCCTCATATAACTGTGACATCGCTAGGAAAAAAGCATCCAGGGTATCCAAGGACCTAGATTTCTGCTCCAGTAGATGATGAGCCCAAGTCTGAGGCTCGCCGGACAGTAGTGCGATGACAAATCCAACCTTTGTGGCATCCAGAGAGAACGTGCGAGGCTGTAAAGCAAAATAGAGCTCACATGCATTACGGAAGGCCCGGTATTTGCAACGATCTCCAGTAAACTTTTCAGGTGTGGGTACCCTGGGCTCCGGAGGAAGCATTACTACGGAGGGTGCTGAAGATAGTCCGGCAGATGGTGCTCCCTGAGGGGGAGGAGCTGCTGAGAGGGCTTGGACCTGGCCCTCTAATCTGGTGTAGCCTTCTTGTAGGCTTTTAACTGCTTGGGTAAGGCCCGCTAGGTGCCTACAAAGTTCATCCATGGTGGAGGCCCCCTGCCTGGACTCGGTCATGGCTGCCTGATACTGTCAGGTCTCTCACTTACCAGACCGGTGAGTCCGCTTGGGCAGAGGGTAGGCTTCCTTACGTATCCAACTCGCGGCCCCTGGTAGAGCAGACAGGAAGCACATGAGTGCGGAGTGGTATGAGAGCCTGTGCAGGAATCCGGAATCCGGGAGCAGGAAGTCTCCAAACAGCAGATGGTAATCAAAGGCACAGGCAACAGATGCTGAGCAGGAGCTATAGACTGGTCACACACAGGCAGGGTTCGGCAACAGGCGGGCAGTGGAGGTACAGGAGGAGCAGGCAGAAGCGGGGTCAAACAAGCCGGGGTCAGATGCAGACGGAAGTCAGGAGAGTCAAAAAGGCAAGCCGGGTCGTCAACAGATCAGAACACAGGAACACAGGAACAAGGAACAAGCAACGGGAACTTAGGCACGGGAGCTGTTGATCAGGCAGCACCGATCAGAGGGAGAGGAAGGCCTAAATAGGTTGATTGGCGCCAAACGCCGCGCACGTGTGCGCGCCTTTACGCACAGGCGCCCGCGCACCCGCACGCGCCGGAGCGCGCCCCCGGACAGCGGCGCGCACACCAGCACCACCAGACACACGCATAACAGCGCCCATAGGCAGACGCGCGCTAACACGAACGCGCGCGCCCGGGCACCACCGCGTCCACCATGGCCAGCCGGAATGCCAACACCAGTGCCCATAGAGGTGGGCGCCCGAGCACTCACAGGAACGCGCGCACCAGCGCGCCCCGGCGCGCAACGATGCCCAACCAGGTAACCTCTCTGACATCTATCTATCTATCTATCTATCTATCTATCTATCTTTCTAAATTATTCTTACACTGGGTCCCTTTGGTCACTTTGTGTGCACTGCTCTGGCTATGACAAAAAATTTATACTCAGCACTGCACCTATGAACCACTAACGTACATATACAAGCATCAAAATGTGTAATATAATAACAACATGGTGACTTCCTGTGCTCCCCTCCTGGCTCCCCACTCCCCAGATAAAGATGACAAATACACCTGTATTATATATCAAGATGGTGCCTCCCATCCAACAAGTAGATTGGTTTGTTGTGCCTTAGGGAATGGGATCTCCTACCCTCCACCGCATGGTCCAAGTCCTACACACTTTACCCGGTCAAAGGACAGCCGTGAAAGCAACGTTTGGACAAATAATTGAAAGGGGACATATAGTGTAATACTGCGAGATTTTATTAAAAGTTTTAAAATCATTAAACTTACATCAAAGTCTTTAAAAACGTGCAAAATTGCCGCCTTGGTATCCAAACAGCCTTCACAGATTCTCCTTAGCTTGACGTGTTTTGCCCCTCCCACTGGGCATCATCAGAAGCTTATGGAGTCTGTGGTTGGCTGTCTTATATACTTTAAGTACCGCCTACTACACCCAATGACTGCCACTACTCTCATTGATGGCGCAGTACGAAATTAGCCCCACTTCTGGTTTCCACCGGAACCGGAAGTAACATATCCACCGAGACCGGAAGCGATCAGCAGCGCCGGAAGTGATGTAACCCTTATTGATAGAAGGTAAAGACCAACATCCTGCTTCCTGGATTAACAAAAAGTGACCAGGAGCCATCTAGTGTTAGTAATTATGTATTACATTAAAAAAACAGACCACAATATATTACATTAGATTAAAGATTGTCACAATAACAGTATACTCCATATGAAGAAAAAGATAAGCAATCAATTTGTTGGAAATGACATGATAGTAAAAGAACAAAATTAATATTACTAAAACAAATAATAATCAAAAAGATACAAAATGAAAAATAAAAATAAAATTCTCCGGCTAGACTAGAAAGTAACATGTTAGACAGCTAAGATTAGAACCAAGATATTAAATGTATTCCTTTGGCTAAAGAGAAGACAGTTGCACAGCTACATGTTTTTACATGCTTCCTTTTTTAAAAGAATTTAAAGAAAGATTGCACTTTATTTTTATTTTTTTTACTTAGCCCCCCCCCCCCATTGCTGGTCACCTGGTCTTAAACATACCTTTAACCTGATCCCACGATGTTCACTGTACGGCTCTGTCTGAGCCTTTCCTTTGAAAATGGCCACTCAGTTGGGGGAGTAAGTAAAACATTAAATTAAAGTACAGTTGTCCTTTAAGCATGAAACATGTTTGTTGTAATACATATATCCTACTGTCTGCTAATAACTAAATAATTGTGTCATAAACTTTTGTGTTTATGACAGTAAATTCCTACCTACTATAAAAATACCTGGTGGTCTGAGAAGAGTCATTAGCTCAGGGTGAGTAAACTACCCTTCTCTATTAGTAAGTAATGCTGACAGAAATATGGTGTCATTAGTATCATACTTGACCCTCAGTGGTTAATGAATCACGTTTCTATCATTATAAGGAATCTCCCACAAAAGACGTAGCTGTGAATGACAAGACAGATGTGTGATGACTAAAAATGAAATCTTTATCATTTATATTAAGTGATATCCTCAAAGCTTTGTGTAGCAAACTGTGGCTGCATTCAAGCTTGAACAAATAAAGCAGAACTACACTCACATATCCTTCCATGTCTTAATGCTTTATTTTGCTTAGAAATTACTTTGAAAAACACCCCCTATCTGACTATGGACATCTTAGGAAAGGCCAAATAATTCATGTAGCATTTATTTCATGGGATCCATCTGCCCCTAGCTCGGGCATGCAGGCAAGAGGGTGTGCTTAGCTGAATAAAATCCTCCTCTCCCCCTGAAGACTCCTGGGATGTATGACATCATTTGCCTAGGCCTGAAAACCAGGAAGTAACTGAAGATATATATATAAAAAAAAGTTTAAAACAAGTAAATATGATATACTTTCCTATCTATTTACTACTGCTAGCAGCATAAGAATAGTGTTGATTGAGAGAGTGAAGTTCCACTTTAAAGACTTTAACTGTATATGGATATCCCACATACAGCCAAAGATATGCCAATGGTGGGTGTCAGCCCCAATTTATATACAAAGAATCCACAAGGGAAATGGGGAAATGGTGAGGATATATCTACAGTGCATTCTGTGGTGTACTGTTTCTAATACACTTCAGGCAGTGTACACAGTATCTAATACAGTGTGTACAGTGTCTACTACACTTCTGTTGGTGTACCCAGTACACAATACAGTGCAGCCATAGTACAGTTGCTAATACAGTGCAGGTGGTGTAATCAGTATCTAACACAGTGTGTACAGTGTCTACTACACTTCTGGTGGTGTACACAGTACACAATACAGTGCAGCCATAGTACAGTTGCTAATACAGTGCAGGAGGTGTACACAGTATATAATACAGTGTGTACAGTTTCTACTGCACTTTTGGTGGTGTACACAGTACACAATAAAGTGCAGCCGTAGTACAGTTGCTAATACAGTGCAGCCGGTGTACACAATATCTAATACAGTGTGTACAGTTTCTACTACACTTCTGGTGGTGTACACAATACAGTGCAGCCATAGTACAGTTGTTAATACAGTACAAGTAAAAACACAAAAGATGCAGCGCTAAAAATAATATGTGAAAAAATTGTGACTGAAGAAAACTAAGACAGAGTCTCATAAGCATTTAAGCATGAGATCAGTGGTGAAAAATTAATGTGAAACATAATCTAGTGAGCAATAATACAAAAACATATATAAAACTTTACATGTGCAAAAAGAAAAAGCACAATCAGAATAACAGTCCATGAATGAACAAGGAAATAGCACCCATCCGTGGAGATGCAAGAAACCATAAAAAAGAAAGGGTAATCTTCTGTGTAGTTTCATACCCTAAGTGAGTAATATAATCCGCTTACCAGATGGCAATGACTGCTGTTACGGCAGTCTCACCCAGCTCAGGGAAATCGATCTCCCCAAAACCAAAAGCACAATACCGGAACAGCAGCTAGCGGTGGGTAATTCTCGGGAATATGAAACAAAAAACTTCCATAGTGTAATATGTACAAATAGGGGATTTATTGAAGTTAAAAAGAATCGCACTTACAATGTTGCAGTCAATTAAAAGCAGTGGAGTATGGCATAAGAACAAAAAGCAGTGTCTCCATCTGTTGAACTTCACTTCCTACGTTCGTTTGTTAGCCCACCCAAAAACGTAATGACGTCACAGTCGCAGGCTCCTCCCTTTGGTCATTACGTTTTTTTTTCGTGTGCAGCAGATCGCACCATTGCTGTTTGCAACCTATGTCTGAAGCGGATCAAGCGTGGCCAGAACAGCAGCCGCTTGGGCACCACATGCTTGACCAAACATATGAGGACTTGCCATGCAGTCCCTTGGCAACAGCACTTGAAAGACCCACATCAAATAAAAAGGCGGACCTCTCCTTGCTCCTCATCTGGGATCTCCAACCCTACTATACCTCCAGTCCTCTCAAAAACCTGCACTGATAGGAATGAAGATATAGCAATAGGTGTCCCAAGTACTTGCAGCCAATTTGCTAGTAGTACAACACCATCTGATTTTAGCAGGAAAATTTCCCTACCCCAGTTGCTGAACTGCAAAAAGAAATTCGGTCACAGCCATCCGCATGCTCAGCGTCTAAATGCTAGCTTGGCCAAATTGCTAGCACTGCAACTACTGTCATTTCAGCTGGTAAACTCTGCCCCCATTCGTGAATTTCTGAAATGTGCTGTACCTCAGTGGCAGGTTCCAAAACGCCGTTTCTTTTTACGGAAGGCCATTCCAGCTCTCTACTGGCATGTGGAAGGCGATGTTTTGGCCTCATTGGACAGGGCGGTCAGTGGTAAGGTGAATATTACCGCTGACTCATGGTCCAGCAGGCATGGGCAGGGACGTTACCTTTCCTTCGTGGTGCACTGGGTAACTCTGCTGGTAGCTGGGAAGGATGCAGGACAGGGTTCAGTGTTGTTGGAGCTTGTTCCGCCACCACACCTCCAAAATGCTAGTGGTGATTCTGGCACAGCTCTCTCCTCCACCCCCTTCTCTTCTTTATCTATGGCCTCT
The DNA here is from genome assembly GCF_042186555.1 of Aquarana catesbeiana. Taxonomy (NCBI): domain Eukaryota; kingdom Metazoa; phylum Chordata; class Amphibia; order Anura; family Ranidae; genus Aquarana; species Aquarana catesbeiana. Next base: position 134,352,761 of record NC_133329.1, read on the forward strand.
TCAGCAGATTTGTCCTCTGAACCAGCGGTGCTCCATAAGCGTTCAAGGGGCTACACAAGCAGTCAGGCTAAAAGATGCCATGCAGTGCTTGAGTTGGTCTGCTTAGGGGACAGGATCCACACTGGGGCAGAGAATCTGTCAGCTCTGCAGGGGCAGGCTCAGAGGTGGTTGATGCCAGGCCAGCTTCAGCCAGGAATGGTTGTATGCGACAATGGCACCAACCTTCTCCCCGCCCTCTGACAGGGACACTTGACCCATGTTCTATGTTTGGCACTAGGGATGGGCATAACGGACCCCTGTTCGGTTTGCACCAGAACTTTTGAACACCGCGAAAGTTCAGACCCGAATAAGGAACCCCATTAAAATGGAACCCGAACGTCAAAACTCAAAAGGGCCCATGCTGAAGGATTATATGCCAGTAATTGGGCATACAATGGTTATAGGGGTTGGGGTCGTGCCCTAGGGGACATGTATCAAAAAAAAAAAAAGTTTGTGAAGAACTTCATTTTTAGATGAGCAGTGATTTTTTGATTATTAAAGTGAAAGCATAAAAATGAAAAATTCCTTCCAATATAGTGCCTGGGGGGTCCCCTTAGTCTACCTTTAAAGTGGCAGATCTGTACCATGTCTAGAATCTGCTGCAGCAATAATTGCATTTATAAAGCCAAACAAAATGACATTTTCACTGCAAATTGCCTTTATTTTGCTCATCAACAGCTGGGGAGCCAGTGTGTATGATGAGGCCACAATGTAGTGCACTGGGAACAAGATTAGAGATTTTTTGGATACATTCTGGTGTCACTTTGACTTTGGATAGAAGTAACGGGTGCGTAAAAATTGGTTTTTGGGTGTTGGTGGCGCCTTCCCACGGTAACCCTATAGATGTAATCTTGATGAAAGCAAGAGTTGGCCTTGCTGTAAAAAAATTTGCAATGATATGCACCTGTCAAACAGATGCTGAAAAATTGGTCTTTGGGTGTAGGTGGCGCCTTCTCACCGTAACCCTATAGAGGTACTCTTAATATAAGCAAGAATTGGCCTTGCCGCAAAAAAAATGCAATGATATGCATCTGTCAAACAGATGCAGAAAAATTGGTCTTTGGGTGTAGGTGGCGCGTTCTCATCGTAACCCTATAGAGGTACTCTTGATGAAAGCAAGAATTGAGGGGGCTGGGGAAGCCTGTAATTCTGAGCCTTCTCTAATAATCTCCGCAAGGCTACGATTACTAAACAGGTTCAGGTGATTGACCATCGGTTATCGGGGGGCAAAATCGTGATTGTAAGTTCTAAAACATCCATTCACTTTGATTAAATTAAGGCATAACTCTGTTTCAGGGCTTACAATCCCCCCCATCTGTCCAACTTGGTTTCCTCCCCCCTCTTACAAGCTTTCTCCTGTATATAATCTCAGATTGTAACCTGTTGTATGATGTTGTTGACCTCCTATGTTGGTCTTTTTGTATGACACTTGTTGCTGTATTACACTTTCATAACAATAAAAATATTGAAAGAAAGCAAGAATTGACCTTGCTGTAAAAAATTGCAATAATATGCACCTGTCAAACAGTTGCTGAAAAATTGGTTTTGTAGGTGTCGGTGGCGCCTTCCCACTGTAACCCTGTAGAGGTACTCTTGATGAAAGCAAGAATTGGCCTTGCTGTAAAAAATGCAATGATATGCATCTGTCAAACAGGTGCAGAAAAATTACTCTTTGGGTGTCGGTGGTGCCTTCCCACCGTAACCCTATAGAGGTACTTTTGATGAAAGCAAGAATTGGCCTTACTGTAAAAAATTGCAATGATATGCACCCGTCAAACAGGTGCAGAAAAATTGGTCTTTGGGTGTTAATTGTGCCCATGAAACCTATACCAAAAACATTCTTCCAGATGAAATGATTGAACTCCCTCAAAGCTAGGCAGCCTCAAAGTCCTGCAGGGATTC